>NC_061112.1:113362516-113365294 GCF_002878395.1 Capsicum annuum | reverse complement strand
TTTCATATTTATGACAATTATTTACTGATAATTAAAGATTTAGAAGCGTAATTGACTCCTAATTTAAGGAAAAAAATATTTGTTTTCCTTTTTAATGCGATAGTTCATATATGGAAAATATATGTATCTCTTTATAAAATCTATATATATATCTAAATAATTCAAAAATTAAAATTTTCTATAATTTTTAATAAAAGATGAGACAAAATGTAATTAGGTATAAACATCAAAAGAAGTTTAAGTTTTTCAATATTGAAGGCACATTCTATGTCGGCGTGCCGCCGTAGAAGAGAAATGGCCACTCACATTCCGAGGCAAAAGGTATAACCTTAGATTTTTTATTTTTTTTTTGAGTTTATTATATACTGTATGTATGTACTACTTTTTTCGTTTGTTTTTTCCTTTGCAAATGTTCATGCGATTCTGCATTTGTTTATATATTTTTTTTTGTGTGTGTGTTTCTCCATGGCAGAGGCGGCTATTCCTTTTGGAATGATGATTTGTGTGCGATTGAAAACGTGTGTTTCTCAAAAAAAAAAAAAAGAGATCTTTTATACAAAGTATAAAAGGGTAGTTTCTAGTTTTAAGTTGGGGGACGGAAAGTGAAAATGGGGAGGGAATTATATAGTGAGAATTCAATTTTCATCGATAAAGTAGGACTTATTTGATAGGAGGGAAAAGGAAAGGGTAGCTGATTTTGGGATTAATTTTTTGATGATTTTTTTCATATTTGGTTAGGATAAAATCGTGAAATTCATTATTTCGAGATTGTAGTATTGTTTTAAATCAGGTACGAGAAGGAAAAATTAAAAAGGGATTATATAATGAGAATCGAGTTTCCGTAAGGGCTCGTTTGGTTAGAGAGACACGAGATAACTAATTCCCATGAGATAATTTATCTTGAGATTAGTTAGTTGAAATTTATAGTATCGTTTTTATCACACTGAGGATGAGATAATAATTATTAAATAAAACCACAAGGGTTGGTGTAGTGGTTTAGCACCTCACCCCTTAACTTAAGCAAGAGGTTGGGGGTTCGATCCCCACCTCTGGTGAATGGAAAAAACTCTGCGGCCAGTTTCCTACCGCTTTATGCACTGACAGTAGAAACGGAGGATTAGTCTCACGACTGCCGACTGTGGAGATACTTTGAGAAATAAAAAAAAAATTATTAAATAAATAATTTCAAAATAATTAATTTTCCAACAAAACGAGTCCTAATAGTTTAGATAGTTGCACTTAAGCTAGTAAGATTTTAGACAAAGTTGTAAATATGGAGTATTTTACTAGATTTTTTATTTTAAAGATGTGCTTCATTTTACTTTAGTGGATTATACTTTAGTAGATTATTTAGGATTTCTCGTTGTTGGATGATTTTTAAAATGGGAAATGAGTAAATTTAAATATATAAGTGCAGATAAGATTAAAGATTTAGAGGGTTTTCAATTATACTAGATGCATAATTGGCAAGGTGGTGGCAGACAAAAGGTAAAAGTCTCTCATTTTTTTTTCTTCCCTTTTATTTGCTCTCACACTATTTATAAAACACTTTCATTCATCATCATAACACTAATCTAATTCTTGCTATAAAAATGTTATTTTATTATAATAAGCAATGACTTCTTTTTCACCCTGCTTAGGTTGTCATAATTTTATTTTTAACTCAAAAATTTGGAAGACATTTTCTACATTAAAATATGTCTCATTAATGGCTTCTCACACATCCTTAGCCGTGGGTAAAAAAGATAAGGTTTACTTGTGACTAGCCCTATGAAATTTATTTTGTAATGGTTTTCAGGCAGTTCTTCCATTTAATCGAAAATAAGTTAACTGGAAGGGCATGTGAGAAATATTGCCTCCTTGATTCATCAAATTTTCTGTTAGAGCTTTCAGAGAAGACATTTTGTCTTCTTTTGATGTTCCAGAAAGATATTCTCTGAGAAGCTATTTTGACCATATGGTATTAAGGGGAAAATTTCAACTCTGATACCATGAAAGTTTAGATACTGCAAAAATATGTTTTTATTCAAAGAGTTGCACAATATTTATAGGTGAACAGGATCAAAAAAATCTAATCAATCTCTAATTTCTAGGAGCTATGTTGCGCGGACTCATTCATTTCACTGCCGAACCCATCCTAACGCGAAGCTGGTGTGGATGCGGGGTACGTCTCCGATTCGGTCAAACGAATCCAAAGACGTTGATCCAACATCAAGAACAAAGTAGGTTGTCATCGTTGTCTTAAGAAAGACTAGTGACTATAATTGTTGTCATTGCCGGAAGGGAGAAAATCGGTGAGTGCTGTCACCTTCAAAATTGGGCAAGAAATTCAACGACAGTCATCATCGAAATAGGCGACTGCTGTCATCGTCAGAATTCGGTGATTATAATTTTAGTCATCGAAATTTGAATCGTTGGGAAGAAATATAAAGTTGTTGAAAACTAAGAAGATGACTCATCAGATCTAGTTTTTAATAATTATATTTTTTTAATATAAAAAGAAGTTTATATTAATATGACAAAATGACCTTCTGGACCCCTGTACTATGTCGGTTTTGTAAGTTGGACACCTCTACTTACATGTTTGTCATCTGGACCATTGAACCCATTAAAAAGCAACATTTTACATCCTTTGACCGTTGACCTTGCCTATGTGGCATTGAAATGGTGATTAGGACAAGGAGAGTGTAGTCACTCTCCTGCGGGTGCGAGTGGGGGTCAATTTTTGACCAATTTTACATTAAAATCATTTTTAAAAAATATTAAAATTAAAAAAAA
>NC_061112.1:113315613-113362416 GCF_002878395.1 Capsicum annuum | reverse complement strand
TCCATAAAATATTTTTTTTTAAAATAAAAAATATTAAAATTAAAAAAATAAATAAATAAAAGGCACTTTTTTTCCTCCATCCTTTTTAATTTAAAAATTTAAAAATAATATATATATTTTTTTAAAAAATAAACCTTTTCCACTCCACCCTAGCCCGTCCCCCCCCCCACCCCCCCCCACCCCCCCCCCCCCCCGCCCCCAACCCCCCATACCCCACCAGCCCCGTCCAGCCCCTCCCCACCCCACCCCCAGCCCTCACACAACCCCGTCCCCACCCCAACCCCTTTCAGCCCCCCACCCTAACACTCTCCCCCCTCCCCCCCACGTTCACTTTTTATTTTTTATTTTAATTTTCTCTCTCAATTCAGTTCTTTTTATTTTTTTAATTAAAATTTAAATTTAAAATCTTTTTATTTTTTGGGGGGATTAAAATTTAAATTTAAAATCTTTTTATTTTTTTTGGGGATTAAAATTTAAATTTAAATTGAAAGTGAGTGATAGTAAATATTGAAAAAAATTAGTGAATTTCGCTTGAAAAAAATTAAACTTTTTGTGAATTTGTTAAAAATATTCGAATTTAAAAATAAAAAATTTATTATGTTTGTATATATGAATTTATAGTTAAAAATTTAAATTATTTGGAGAAGAATTTTAATTATTTGGAATGTATTTGATGTTTAATTTGTGAGCAAAAATAAAAACATGATTATTCAAAAAATTTTACAATTTATAATTTTTTCTTATTTAATTAAATTAATTTTAATATTTAATTTGTTATGTAGCATTTTAAAAATGACTTGAAATTTAATGTAATAGTTTTTTAAAAAAATGATGTGACAGACGACGTGGCAGACGTATCAGGTGTGGCAAACGTGGCAGCTAACGTGGGGAGAGTGTGTTACACTCACAAAAAAAAGGTTTAATATGTTGTTTTTTAGTGGGTTCAGGGGTCCAGATAACAAACATGTAAGTAGAAGTGTCCAACTAACAAAACCGACATAGTACAGGAGTTCAGAAGGTCATTTTGCCTATTAATATAGTCAAAAGATATGTATGTCTGTTGATTTCTCTAAAAAAGAATTTTTATATTAATATAGTAAAAAAAATATATATGTGCATGTCGGTTTTCCAAAAATACAATTATATACCAATCCTAATTGAAAAAGTAACTAAAAGTTATCTTAAAAGTTAAAAGCAGATTTTAGAATATCTTATATTTATAATATTTAACTTTTTAGTTGAATTCCTGTACTTGTATCCATACTCGATTTGCACCTCCGAATCTTAAAATTTAAATTTTGATGAATCCGACTCTTAGATTCGCACCCGTTTCGAATACCCGCACCCGAGTCTATGCAACTTAGCCTAGGAGATACATGAATCAAGGGGTTCCATCTAATCTATTCTCTTAGAATAACAATATATGATATTGCATATTTACAGTTGATTGCAATCATATCTGCCTACTCAATTGTAGAGCAGATTAGAATCAAATCTGCCTGCTCATCCGTGAAGCAAATTATGACAATCTGTCAACTCATTAGACACCCTTATTTTGGAATCTTAAATAGAGATGAGGAATGGAACAAAACTAGAAGCCTAGATGGAAGTGATATGACTTCTTAGGGGAGAATTAGGACCTCTTCGAGCTGTCTAATCTTTCTGGCATTCTTCAAAGCGGATCCTAAATGGTATTGGATATTGAGTTCCACCAAAAGGATACGTTGATTCTTTCATTAGCATGTTGTAGCATTTAAATCTCTTATATATTGTCTGTATATTTTATGCAGATGTAGTCCTCTTCCTGTTTTTATAAATTCTGTCTTTTCTCTTCCTTTTAGATATTGCATACGGGGTTATTGCGAAGATGCTCAAGAGTATTATAGCCCTGAAGAATGTGATAAAGGCAAGCAAGTAGTGTCTTCATCACGTGGACTAGAAAATGAGCATTCTGGATCCAAGTTACATGCTTCTACAAAGGTTTTTCAGAGTTCTATGCCACCAAAGAAATGTGGTAAATTTCTTGGTGGCCATTCTATTAACTGGAAAAATGAGGTGCAGACTGGGAAAAAAAGATACCCACCTATTGAAGAAGCTCTTGGTCTATCATTAGGCAATCAAGTGGATGAAAACTACTAGCTCCTCAAGAGTTGTGTCCACCAAATCCATGGTAAACATGTCTCGGGGAAATTGTAGCAAGCTTTCTTTTCTTGAGAAATGTACTGTGCAACGGTCTTTAGGATCAGGAGGATATACAAAGCCTCAGAATCTTCAAAAGACCAAAATCACTGAATAGAGCAAAAGACTAGCACAATCATCTAAATGTAGACCAGCACAATCATCTAAATGTAAGTGTTTGCCAACATCTCTTAGTATTCATTACTTGTTTTGATCTGTTCTCTTTTTATATCTTTATTCATCAGAATTTTCATTTTCTATCATGCTTTAATTAATTCTTTTTTAAAGAAAAATAACATTGATATGTCTAGAGTTGGTATTATCTTTAAAAATGATTTTCGTTACACCATCAATATCTGAAAAGCTTTCATAGAAAAATTATTACTTACTGTACTTCAATCTAATTGATGTGGCGCTCCTTTTAGGTCCTGGTGGTTCTAGCATTCTGGAGCATAGGAGTCCCAATGCTGTGAATGAGAGTCAAATGATACCTATGACACACCCTTGTGATCCTGCTTTAGATCCTTCCTGGAAGTAAGTATCCTTCATCATGCGCCTTAATTACTAACATAAGTTAACACGAGGAAAATTAAGCTCCAAAAGAGTTCAAATTCAGCTCATATCTGTCTTTGCATGGTAGCTTTTTGGATGGCTCATCTTTGCTAGTAGTCAGCTGACTGATTAATCTTTTCTTTTATTGTGGACCTTTATTTTATGAACTCCACTGGTCTTTTCCCTATTGATTAGTAAGGAAACATATATGTATTTTTTAGTTAATAACATAATGTTGGTTCCCAAGGGGATGGCCTAGTGGTTAAGACATAAAAGTAACAACTTGGAGATTCTAGGTTTGAATCCTAGATGCAACACCAGGAACACCCATCTAGCTAGGTATAAAATACCAAAAATTAAATTACCGAATCGAATAAAAAAATTTGGTAATTGATATTCAGTAATTCAATATTGGTATGGTATTTGGGAGTAAAATTTTAATATTTAGGTATTCGGAATTGGGTTTGGTACAAGATATTAATACTTTTTGGTATTCAATATTTAGTGAATACCGATTTATATATATATATACACACACACACACACACAATATGTATAACCAAATCCGAACTTTAAAAATACTGAACGCCTACCCCTACTTGTCAATATATGGTATGGCCAAGTTAGACCTTTGCATATGAGCTTCAGAAATTCCCCTTATAGGCAAGGACGGACCCACATTGTCCGTACCGAGTATTTGAGCACCCATTGAACCCGGTAAATTTTTTCTATATTTATATAGAAAATACAGTAAAATCGGTTATAATGTATTGTTAAGCACCCATAGACATAATTGGTTGTTGGGTGCTTTGGCTTTGGTGTGGAACTTAAACACCTTGATGCCTATAGTGGTGTGCGTTCGAATTATGCTCTTACATAGTTGCAAGTCATTACATAATGATAATCTGAATATATACTGATAATTTGAATCTAAATTGATTCCATTATGGAGAAATTTCTTGAAGACTTTAGGTTACTGCCTCTCTATGTCATTGCATTATGGGCCATCTTATGTTTGCAGGTATAGAAAACAAGAAATTGTTAGTAAGTAGGTTATATGGGAGCGATACATTGTTTGTTTTCTAATATTTTTTCAGTTCTGCAACTTAATGAGATATAGAGTGCAAAACATCTTTTAACTCTATGTGGAACTTTCTCTCTATTTTTTTTTGAAACTTGAGTATGCCTTTCGTTATGTGTCAAGAAGAAGAAAACTTTCCATTTACTCGAGGAATTTGCACAATTCAGCAGGAATACAGGTTCTCTTCCCTATAATTATTAATCTTTCTCTTGTTCTTTGCATTAAAGGGGAAGTTTTGACATCTTAGATGCTCTGGATTTTGCACCTGGTATGTTTAATAACTTTATCCATGCCCATCCTCCTTCTAGAGTTAGACGTAAGGTGTATGAGTTTTCAAGGTTATTGCCTGGTACTCTTAAATTTGAACTCGTTCCATGTGGGGATAATTGGGCAAGTCTATTCAACAATAATTGTCTGGGTGAAGAAGATATAGGACTGTATTGCTTTGCAAGTGAGAGAGCAAGCTCAGCTTCTTCCTTATGTATCTATCCAAAAAGGGAAAGGGTTGCACAGTAGAAGGACACCTTTCCCAGGAAGGTTTTTACTAGAAATTGATTTGCATTTCCCATTATATGTAGGTCTGAAGATATATATTGCTCTGGTGGATTTCATGCGTGTCAAAGGTTTGGTGATGAGAACATTTATAAATGATGTTGAGCTGGTTGAGAAATGCAAATTAATTTCTAGTAAAAATCTTCGTGGGTAAGGGCATCACTTCTACTTCACGACCCTTATCCCTTTTCAGATAGATATATAAGGTGGAAGTAGACCTTTCTTTCTCGCTTGTAAGGAAGTACAGTCCTATATCTTCTTTACCCGAAAAATAATTGTTGAATAGACTTGTCCAGATAACCCCACGCGGAACTAGTTCAAATTGAAGAGTATCAGGCAATAGCCTTGAGAACTCATACACCTTACGCCTAACTCTGGAAGGCGGATAAGCTTTGATAAAATTATTGAGCATCCCAAGAGCGAATTCTGGAGCATATATGATGTCAAAACTTCCCCTGAAACACAAAGAAGAATTCCTCAGATAAAAGAAAAGAAAGATCTTCAATATATATATATGTAGTCTGCAGAATAATCAAAGGGGGAACTTTTCTACTTTTTGATGCTAAGTTTTACCTATGTTAACTTATGTAACTAATTAATATACGTGATGAAGGGTACTTCTTCCAGGAATGAGCTAAAGCAGGATCACAAGGATGTGACGTGGATGAATTCATCAATAGACACTCATTCGCAGCACCAGGACCTAAAATGTACGCTACATCAATTAGAGTATATGATAGGAAATGAAATTTCTTATGAATAAAGATATAAGAAGAGGACAGATCAGTACAAGTAACGAATACAAGAGATATTGGTGAACACTAACTTTTAGAAGCTTGTACTGTGTTTTTGCTCGAATTTGAAACTTGAGCTCCTGGCTTGCTAAAATTCCCTCGAGTCTTGGGTTTTGTCACAGCTCTTGAGGAGCCAGCAAGTTTCAGCGGTTATCCATTTTTATTAACCCGTGATGGTAGACCAAGTTCGGTTATCCATTTTTATTGACCCGTGATGGTAGACCAAGTTCTTCTTCAACAGGTAAATACCTTATTTTTCTGGTTTGTACCTCCTTTTCCCAGTTAATACAACGCGAACCAGGAAACTTATTGTGTTTCCTTGGTGGCGCAGTGCCTTGAAAATCTTTTCAGAGGCATGTAACATGGATCCCTCTGAAAAATCATTTTCTCGTTCATGTAATGAAGACATTACCCCCTTGCCCTTGTCACATACTTAACAACACCAATCCTTTGGTGCTTCCAGACAAACAACTCAACATGCAATATCTAAAAGGAAGAGAAAAGACAGAATTTTTGAAAAAAGAAAGATATGCATAAAATATAGATAAATTATATAAGAGAACTAAATACAACAACATGCTAATGAAAGAATCAATGTATCCTGGGTGGTAATTCTATTTTTAGATATCGAAAAGATGTTTGATTAACGATCTAGGAAGGTAATTCTATTCTCCCTTAGAGTACAGCTTTGGGATAGGGACAAAGTTTGAGGTTTACAAAGAACATATAGAGATATGACACAAGGATAGATTAGACAAGTCATGGCTTTCAGCTAGCCATGACTTCCCTTTCATGCTGAAAATCGAGAAAGAGAGAGAGAACTTACTCATGCACTTACACATTTTGACACTGATAGCATGTAATAATTTCATTTTGAAGACCTATATCACCACAAATTTCGCATATCTTTTCCTGCAAGTTTAAACAGAAACTCAAGTGAAGTTCATATGGCAATGAACAAGAACTTCGCTCAGCTTCTATTGTTGCACAGAATCTAGAGAGATTAGCATATTTACAACCTTTTTTTATACTTTTGCATAAAAGAGGGGAGAGAAATATTTATTTATTTTTTTTAAAAAAGGACACATGCTTAATATCAGTGGTGACGGAGCGAGAATTTTCATTGAGGATTTCAAAAGTAAACATATCAACTAGGCGAATGGGGTTCAACATCCACTAAATATAATATTAAAAATATTTTTAACTATGTAAAAATAATATAAATTTTGTTGAAGGAGATTCAAATGAACCCGTGGAGGAAAGGTGGCTCTGCCCCCTGCTTAATCCCAGGCAAATCATCACCTCAAAAAGAATGTTGGATTTAACATTTCCTATGGTGAAAATAAATAAATACTCCCTCCGATCTCAATTTATATAACATTTTCAAATTTAAAAATTCAACTAGGTTTATGTTAACGTAATTTCTTCATATATATTTTAAATATTTTGAATTGACTAGTATCACAGGCTAATCATCACCTCAAAAAGAATGTTGGATTTAACATTTCCTGTGGTGAAAATAAATAAATACTCCCTCCGATCTCAATTTATATGACATTTTCAAATTTTAAAATTCAACCAGGTTTATTTTAACGTAATTTCTTCGTATATATTTAAATATTTTGAATTGATAATTATCTTGACTCATAGTACTTTTTATGTAGTTTTTAAATATATAAATTTTATTTCAAAAAACTTGAGATTTCATCCCCAAATTTAAAGTCAAACTTAAATTGTTTGGCTCTCGAGAAGCGAGAAGTGCGACATGAATTCGGATAGAAGGAGTGCAAGTCTAGGAGTAGCAAATCAACTCAACTCGACCCAACTTGTTTAAGTTTGAATTATTTTAAGGGAAAATACATGGAAGGACACTCCTTAAGACTTAATTACATTAATAATAGTACTTTTTCAATTTTACATATATAACAATTTTAAAGTATTAGAAGGAATAATTATAATTTCTAATTAATGCTATCCTAATTAATACTTTCACCGTTCGGTTTTACTCGTCACAAATTGAGATGACACACCGGTTAAGAAAAATAATTAATAACATGGTTATTTTACCATAGTACCCCTATTAAATAATGTTTAAATTGTGTCTTAAAACTAATTTGGAGAAAAAATAATTATTGCTAAGGGTAAAATAAAAAA
The DNA here is from genome assembly GCF_002878395.1 of Capsicum annuum. Lineage (NCBI taxonomy): Eukaryota > Viridiplantae > Streptophyta > Magnoliopsida > Solanales > Solanaceae > Capsicum > Capsicum annuum. The sequence continues at coordinate 113,355,105 of NC_061112.1, read as the reverse complement.
GAAGAAGTGTTCTTGATATGTCAAAAATGCCAAGTAAAAGTAGAAATTTAAGAAAATTAGTGACAAGTAAAAGTGGAGGGAGAGAGTATATCTCTCTTTCTCTTTCATCCTTATTTTTTCTTCCTTAGTTAAGGAATTATTTTACTTTTAATGATCATAATTAATATAGTAAATAATTTTTGTATTGTGGTACAAATATTTAAGAAATTAATAACGGATAATCATTTTCTATAATTAAGGAATTAATATAGTGGTAACAGATTACTTTACAACAAATATTTCTCATTTTTAATTTGAATATATATCTATATCTATATCTATATCTATATATATATATATATATATATATATATATATATATATATATATATATATATATATATATATATATATATTATTGTGTACATCTTTATTATACTATAGACATAGTTTATACTACAAATTTATGTGTCCAGAAATTTTATGGGTTTGTAAATGCGTTCAAATTTTTTTAAAAAAGAAAAAAGAATTTAGGTAATTAATAAAAAAGATAAGAATTTTACTTAATTTAGTAAAGATAAGTCATGGTGTGCTCGTGTCCTTTTCCTTTCATAATATGGGAAAAGCTAAAACATATAAGTACAACAGTTTAAATTATATAAATAAAGATAAAATTGAATAACAATATGAAAGCAAATTATCTTCCAAGAACTGGTGTTACATTATCATAAGCAAAACAAAACAAAAAAAGTACAGAGGATCGTGTATATTCTCTTAGATAAGCATAGAGTTCGAATCAAACCTTTAACATATGCCATGAAAATAGTTGCACTATCAACAAACTCACAACTAGATTGCGGGTAACAACAGTAACAGTTTCTTTTCAAGGGCTATCAAAGCATTTCTGGAAGTAGTTGTTAAGACAACAATGTTCAGGTCTGCCTACATTTTCTCCCGCTATCATGTCTATTTTCATTTCAATATCATTCTGATAAACCTCTATGTAAACCTCATTAATTATATATAGGCTGGAATCCAACCAAACAAAGGATTAAATTGTAATACAACAACTAATACATGTATTATTTTGTATATTACATCCTACCAAACGACCTCTTAACTAGAAAGGAGTCACCAAATGCAAAGAAGAAGGTGGTTGCGGCATTAAAAACTTGAGAACACAAACAAGAGTCGATAATGAAATTGTTGTGGGGATACAACAATGAAAATTAAGCTATGTGGAAGGAGATGGTGGATAGAAAGTATGGACAACTAGAACATTTGGTGCAAAGCCTGTTACAAATCAATGGGAGACTATAATGACAAATCTAGGATCTGCAGTGAGGGAATGAAAGAAAATCTCTTTTTTGCATAATTGGCTAGGACATCGTCCACAAAAAGAGTTGTCTCCAAATATGTTTGGTTCGATCCCGTTACCAGAGGCTTCCATCGAGGATACTAGGAGTTTGCAAGGTTGGAACTTTTCTTTTAGAAGACTATTGAATGATTGGGTGGTCACTAGAGCTATGGAGCTACTAAAGACCCTAGAGAGCTTCAACGATACAATACAAAATATAGATTCCATTATAAGGAAAGAGGTTGAAAGTAAGGGGTTCATGGTAAAGCCAACAAATTTCCTGTTAAACTCCACAGGATAACAAATACAAAGCGGTCACTGGAGAAAAATCTGAAAGGCAAAAGATCCATTGATATTGTTGGTGATCAATAAGAAGAGCATGTATAACTCATTAACATCTACAAAGAAGTGGGAAATCCAGCTATCTTCAAGATGTTTTCTAAGTTAGGGAAGTGCAAAAAATAATGGCGACTAATTCTTACATTGCAAAGTGATTGGACAATTGTGGTAGATCTTTTTGAGTATGTTTGGCCTCAACTGAACCATGCCAAGAACCACAATAGAGTTAGTAAATTATTGGGGAAAGGTGGAGATAGAAAAACAGAAGAAATTTGTGGAGTGCTGGGCCAGAGTTTTATTCCAGCTTGTGTAAGGTGGATTGTATGGAAAGAGAGAATTCAAGATAATAGCAGTTCAATACAAAGACTAAAGATGTACCATATACCATTCTTATACTAAAGACAAAAATAATAAGCCCATTCAAACATGCTCAAAGACCAAGATTTTCAGAAAAAAAAAGTGCATTTAAGCGATAGCGGAAGTTGTTTTACATAACTGGAAAAATAGTTTTTTCCTAGAACAACACTTTTGGAGCCTCGTCCAAAAACAAATCACTATTGTAATATTGGTAAAAGTATTTCTATAATTGATAACCCAAACAGAAACTGTTATTTTGTACAAATACTTTTCTGGAGAAAAAACTTCTAGCGAAAAGTACTTCTAAATATAAGCAGATATTCGAAGTTTGCCAAAAAGCCTATGCATCCTGACTCACGCGGTGAAACAACCCCCACAGGAAGAGTTCATTGTTCAATCCTGCAAGAACAACCATAAGGTGAAAGACAGCTCTACAATTATCAGATACTCTTTTCTTTGTGCAATTTTTAGATTATAGACGTACGTTGAGAATTACTGCACAGGATTGTGGATGCAAGTACAAGCAGCTCAACATCATGTATAAGCATTCTCATCACCAAATATTTGTTATGCAAGAACTCCACAAGAGCAGTATATATCACAAACCTGCATAGATAAGAACTGCAATTAATTAATTGTAAAACCCTTCCAGGGTAAGGACTCCACTTCTACTTCAGGATCCTTATCCCTTTTCAGATAAATATATAAGGCAGAAGCTAACCTATCTCTCTCACTTGCAAGGAAATACAGTCCTATATCTTCTTTACGCGGAAGATGACTGTTGAATAGACTTGTCCAGATAGCGAAACTAGTTTAAATTTAAGAGTACCAGGCAATAGCCTTGAGAACTCATACACCTTACGCCTGACTTTTGAAGGAGGATAAGTATCGATACAATTATTGAGAATCCTAGGAGTGAATTTCAGAGCACCTATGATTTCAAAACTTCCCCTGAAACACAAAGAGGAAAAGAGAGACTGTTAATTATAAGGAAGAGAGCCTTATTTTCTGTCGAATAGTTCCAATTGCTCAGATAAAAGAAAGATCTTTAATATATATATGTAGTCTGCAGAATAATCAAAAGGAAACTTTTCTGCTTTTTGATGCTTAATTTTACCCGTGTCAACTTATTTTACTAATTAAAGTACATGATGAAGGATACTTACTTCCAAGAATGAGCTAAAGCAGGATCACAAAGGTGTGTCACAATTGGATTCATCAATGAACTCTCATTGGCAGCACTAGGACTCTTAAGCTCACTAGAACCTAAAAATGTAGGCTATATCAATTAGAATATATGATAGAAAATGAAATTTTTAATGAATAAAGATATAAGAAGAAGACAAATCGAAACAAGTAACGAATACAATAGATGTTGGTGAACACTGACCTTTAGAAGCTTGTACTGTGTTTTTGATCTGTTCAGTGGTTTTAGAGTTTTTGACATTCTGAGAATTTGTATATCTTATTGATTCTAAAAACCGTTGCAGTGTGCTCTTCTTAGGAAAATAATTTAAAGTTTGAGCTCCAGACGTGCTAAAAATCCCTCGAGTCCCGGTTGCCATAGATTTTGTTGTCATAACTCTCGAGGAGCCAATCATGTTCAGTGGATTTCCCTTTTTATTGAGGCTCGATGGTATATTGAGTGCTTCTTCAACAGGGAGATACCTCGTTTTCCCAGTTCGTACCTCTTTTTCCCAATTAATACCAGGAAACTTACTGCATTTCCTTGGTGGTGCAATGCTCTGACAAATCTTTTCAGAGGCATGTAATATGGATCCCTTTCCCTTGTCACATACTTCACAGCACCAATCGCTTGGTGCTTCTACACAATAATTCAACACGCAATATCTAAAAGGAAGAAAAAAAGCAAATTTTTTTATAATAGAAAGTATATAAGAGAACGAGATGAAACAACATGCTAATGAATGAATCAATGTATCCTCGAAGGTAATTCCATTTTCAGATATCGAAAAGATTTTTGTATTAATGATTTAGGGAGGTAATTCTATTCTCCCTTAGAGTACAGGTTTGGGGTTGGGACAACATTTGAGGTTTACAAAGAACATATAGATATGACAATTTGAGAGTTATGTCTTTTAGTAGATAGAAAAATGAAAAAACTTCTCATGCACGTCCATATTTTTACAGCAATAGCAGGTAATAATCGCATTTTGAATACCGACATCACCGTATATTTCACAAATCTTTTTCTGCAAGTTCAAATATAAAACACAAGAAATTCAAAAGCTGACTGACTCAAATAAAGCTCCATTCAGCTTCTATTATCTCACAAAATCTAGAGAGAGTAGCATATTTACAACCTTCCTTTTTATATTTTGCATAAAAGAGGGGCGAAAAATGTTTATCTGTTTTTCTTAGATAAAAAAGGACACACGCTTAGTCGACTAATCATCATCCCCAAAAGAATGTTGGACAAATGTAGGCGTACTAATCTATTTAACGTTCCGTGTGGTGGGAAAAACAAATGAATACTTCCTCCATTTTAATTTATATGGTACTTTTGAATTTCAAAATTTAATTAAGTTTATTTTGTTAAAATATTTTTAAAAAGACCTTTTCTCATTTTATATGTTATATTTAGCTATAATAAAGAAAATTATAATTTTATTAGGTACTAGAAATTTATTAAAGAACATATAAATCAAGTAATTAAGACTTAGTAAAAATTAGGAGTTTGAGTTACAATTCGTCGCCTAACTCATTTTGACTGAATCCATTTTGACCCAAATAAAATTGGATTGGGTTGAGTCTTGAATCGTTTGATATCTTGACCCATTTTGATTTTTTCAAATTTAATGCAACCCCTTAAATTGCCACCTCTAATGTTTACTACTTCCTCCGTTAATTTAAAAAAAAAAAATATTTCAAAAGGAAAATTTTCTTTTTTTCTATCACTCTTTAAGTTTAATTTTGGATACGGCATATTTAACACCATAAAATTACAAAATATTTTAGTACATTCTACTATGTTTGGCTTAACATCACAAACATTCAAAAGAAGAATATTTTTAGACTTTGTATCAAATTAAAATAAAAAGTTAAAGGTTTACCTTATGGGCCTGGTGACTCTGCACAAATCCTTTTGCTTCGGAGGGTGAGGGGCCATTTGAGCTTCACGATGGCACGCCAATAAAACAAAAAATCTGAATAGGTCCTGCACAACACATAATATATTTAGGAACCAAAATTAAATTAATACAAATAATAATAATAACAATTAATTAATTAATTAATTAATATATATATATATATATATATATATATATATATCATAGCCTTAACTTGGAAACATTTTTATAAGCTATTCAATTAGTAGATTGCATTAATCAAGGAAAATTTTGTATTTCTGGAGAGAGTGTTGGACTAATGGGAGGAGATTCTTCCCCATTGAGGTCCTCCTTTTTTTTTGATAATTGTAACGTTTGTCATTATGTGGTTTTGATAATTTCACTTGTACATTTTGCTACTACTAATGAATTGGAGGAATTTAAATGACTCATATTTTGGCATCTAACTAAAGGTTTGTTTCGTAAATCAACTTGTTTTTAAATTATTTTACTTTTTATATTCACAGTTAAGCAAAAAATATCAACTCAAGAGTATTTGTCTGTGGAAATGAAGGTGTGGGAGTGATAGTTTTGGAGTAGAGTGGGGTGGGTTTATTGAAAGGTAGGAAGTAAATAATTATTATGAAATGTCACTTATAAAATTTATTTTCCGACAAAAAAGAGTCGCTTAGAGAGTTGTTAATACCCCACAATTCCTAGTCCTAAGTTATGACTTATATTGTCCTTAATATGTGGGTTCGAGTCATCGAGAAAATATAAAAATGTGGGAGCTTCTATAAAGGATTAAAAACATTATTTTCTCTATTTGTACTATGAAATTTATATATATATTTGTAAAAATTTTAAGTATCTTGTTTTTGCCTTATAAAATTAGTAAAATAACAAGAGAGGCAAAATGATCGATTGCGCATAAAATTGAGTAAAGGTGGACTCTTAAATTACTTTATAAAAAAAAGGGTAAAGTAACAATGGTGGCAAAATGGCAAATTAAGCATAAAGTTAAGTAAAAGTGAACTCTGACATCTCTTTATAAAATGAGGAAAACAATAAAGGTGGCAAAATGAGAAATTACACATAAGGTCATGTTATCTAGTTTATATCAAAAGTTTTTTAACTCCACTGAGAGTTATGATCTATAAGAACAAGATCTTTTTTTCCTGATTGAAATTTTTGTGTTCCAACTCTATAAATGAAAAAAAAATTGGTAAAACATTTATTTATTTTTTTGCTGAGGGGTAAAACATATTTGATCTCCTTTCCACAAAGTAATATGAAAAAATGCACTATTATTTCAAAAAATAAATTGTGAAAGATTTTATAGAGTAAAAATAATAATCCATATGTCTAATCGATTAATTAAACTAAAAGTAACCAATATATATATATATATATATATGACGAATCTATGATCATATATAATTTGTATATACTGCTAAAAAAAGTAAATATTAAATTTATCAGACTATTCATATAAAGATGCCATAAGTTTTTACTTAGAATTGAAAAGAATGACCACATATGATATGAATAACAAAAAGATAAGCATGATACCATTGAGATTGAAACTCTAGCCTCAAGCACCCAAGTCAAAGTATTTTATAATGATTTATTTCTCAGAGATACTTATATATATATGTATGTATATATATATAGGTGAAAATTACGCAATAAAAACATTAAAATATAAAAGAAAAGCCAGTTATTATAGATGACATATCTAAAATCTAAAAAATATAAATAAATCAACTATTTGACCATAACACCTTTATGATAAGGTAACTCATTGAATCGGTGAAAATTATGCATTACCTTATAGGTAAGGTAACTATCTGACCGTAATACCTTAGAGGTGAAAATTACGCAATAAAGACAATTAAAAGATAAAAGAAAAGACAGTTATTATAGATAACGTATCTAAAATCTAAAAATATAAATAGATTATATAAAAATCAGCTATTTGACCATAATACCTTTACAATAAGATAACTCATTGGATCGGTGAAAATTATGCAATACCCTATAGGTAAGGTAACTATTTGATTGTAATACCTTATAGGTAAAAATTACGCAATAAAGATAATTAAAAGATAAAAGAAAAGAAAGTTATTATAGATGACGTATCTAAAATCTAGAAAATATAATATATTATATAAAAATCAACTATTTGATTGTAATACCTTTACAATAAGGTAACTCATTGAACTAGTTTAAGCTAAAATAGATTATCGTTATCCTTTCAATCAAGGTTATAGATAGAGTGGTCAAATGGACTTGATCATTAATGTAAACCCGATCTGTCATTAGAGTGAGCTCATTTTAGCCCGTCAGTGGGGTAGGGTCAAGTTACAAATTATCAAGCTTGTTTAAAATAAAGAAATATAAAGTCAGTTCGTCGGCCGTTAAGGCTTAATTAAGCTGGTTCGAAGCCCATTTGTAGGTCAAAAGACTACTTAGCTTACATAAAATTTTTAAAAGAAGTTATGAAAACAAATAATAGTGATTAACTAATAAGTCTTGATATCTTACACAATACTTTACTCATTTGACATTAAATCCAAATCACCAATTATTGAAGTCACATTCATGATTGTGGTTTCATTTAAACTTAACATTAAGAAGAAAATTACGAAAAAAGGAAGCTAAACTGTGAATAGTGATTACCAAATAAATTTTTATATCTTAAATAATACTTACTCATTTAGCGTTAAATTTTCAATGCTATAATTCCTAATTACCAAGTATAAAATTGTGTATGCTATAAAAATATACAAGTATTTGTTGCTATTCCAAATTGATTGCACGATTTTTCAAAGTGGTAATATTATTGAGAGCAAATTCCCTAAATAGTCATTCAAATTCTGAAATTTTCTTCAAATATTACTTATATTTCGGTTAAGACCACAATATCATTCAATTATCATTATTTTTCTCAAAAAATACTAAACACCTAAAAATTTTCTTCTCTTTTAATTTATATGTCATGTCAATAAAACTTTCTTTTTAAAAAATACTAAATCTATTTACTCATCAATATAATTATATCCCCCCCCCCCCCACTCTTTTCTTTTAATGCAATTGTTGTTAGGAAGAAATTTTTGTACTTGAAAAACTTAAATCGTATAAGTAATAATTATAAATGTTATATATCAAAAAAGAGAATGTAGAGAGAGAAAGTCTCATCCCTCTTTAACTTACACCCTCTCTACTCTATGTTATTCGACCTAAATGACCCACCTCTAGCTCTTTTCGCTAATCCAAATGCTCTCATGGATGACACCCCCATGGCGGAGGAAAACTCCTCGTATAGTGAAGTCACTACAAATAAAATTCCCCTCTCAAACTCTACTGCCATTGAACCCCAACCTATTTGTCCCTTAACTCATGAGGTAATTGAGGGGACTGTCAATCTCTCCATTGAGAACAAGCAATGACTTTATGCCCTATGGCGCCACTCAGTTATCATCAAATCAGTTACAAAGAAATTTACCTACCAATATCGAAAGACCAAGCTCGAAGCTGCTTGGAATCTAATCAAACCGATCTGCTTGATTGATTGGGGCTTAGATTTTTACACAGTTAAATTCCAAAGACCAGAAAGCAAGGAAAAAGTCCTCCAAGGTGTCCCATGGTTTATCGTTGGCAAATTTCTTTCAGTGAGAGGTTGGGAACCAAATTTTATTCTCGTAGAGGCAAAAATCCTCTCCACTGCGATCTGGATACGGCTTTTCCAGTTGTCTATCGAATTCTACGATGCCCTCATCTTGGAAAAGGTTGGCAGATCACTAGGTAATCTTGTAAAGATCGATTCATGTACCTCAGCAACCTCTAGGGGAAGCTATGCACGCATTTGGACCAAATACCATTTGGGGTACTGATCTAATCCTCCCTAGCTATTGGGAGCCACCGACAGGAACTGATCTATGAAGGGAAGGGTTTTTATGTAAGATCTGTGGATACCTCGACCATACGATTTCATCATGAACAACTCAAAAAGAATGCTATCAAATCCCAAGAGAAGGCCCCAACTCCTTCGGAGAAGAAAGACCCCAAAGGAGATTAGAAAAGAGTCCCATTTACCAAAAGAAGGAACAATCAGAGAAACCCATCTCAGAGGCCCACGCAAGACAACCAGGTGAACACCTATGTAGAGGTGCTAGGTAAGTCCTCTTATCGCTTTGACGGCAAGGAACCCAACAACTGCGCCAGAAAAGGACCCCTAGGGTTATATTCTGATTTTAGGCTATGTAAGACCCCGTAAAATTTCTAAGCTTCATTCAGTCCTTTAAGCTTGTCAAGGGGTACTAAACTTAGAAAACTCTAGCTAAGTTCTCGGACTTAGTTTATTTTTGGCCTTCGAAAGTTGGCAATCTCATTTCGCCACCTTAATGTCCTTTAATGGTCCGTATGTTTGTTAATTCATGATCAGAGAGGTCAATAGGTGTTCTTAAACCAGTTTCAGATTTTTTGGACCTCAATTAGACCATGTTTGGTGTCCCAAAATAGTGGACCAACGCGATCTTGGTGCGTCGCGTCGCCCATCGCGTTGGTTAACATTATTGCAGGGACTGCCAGTGAAACTACTAAGGCTTGGCATGATCATGGCGCAATGCGTCGGGTATCACATCGATGTCCAATTTCATTCATTAAATATCCGCATTTTTAAGGGCAAAAGGGTCAATTTCCCACCCCCTATATAAGTCCAAAAACATGAGATACAACCCTTATTTCACCAAAATATTGTTGTTTATCTCAAATACTCTCAAGAACAAGTCTAGAGTTTTCATAGGAACTTCAAATTCAAGAGATTCTACCGTTAATTTTCAAGAATCTTCCATCCAAGGTATGCATAGTATTCATTCATGGATTCTTTTCGTCCATGATGTCCAAGAATCAAGTTTTAAACTATGAATTTTGGTATTTATGCTATGGGTTGATTATGTTCATGTGGTTGTTGTTGTATGATTCCTAAGTTGGAACCTTTATGTGTTTTTATGAAAATATGTTAGCATGTGAGTTGAAAATCATGAATTTTAGTTGGTTATGATATGTTAATTTGATGATTATGCCATGCCCTAAGTCACGCAACCTAAGTGTTTGATAAAATACCTAAGAGATTAGAAATTATGTAATATATCTCAATTGTGACTTAAGTGATAGATTTATATTTTACCCTTATGTTCAAATTACTCCCATGCTATTGATGTGTAATGTAGATGTTTGTTGAAATGCTCATGATTCTAGAATATGGAATTATTACATTGATTATACGCATTCCTACCATGTTTAGTGTCTATTCAGATGGGAATAGGATTCAACTCCGAGTGAGCCCAAGGATGGGAACTCACCTGTTTTTAAAGGGTGTGATTCTTAGAAGCAGTCCTTGCGCTCCAGAACTACGTAGCCAGCGTAGGTTAAGACATCAAACCTACTATTTTGAGGGTAGATGAGGTGGCTTAACTTGTTATATGAGGGTCCCTCCGTTCTCCTTTGAGTACCTGCTATATGAGGGATTACTCACAGCTTGTCCTTACTAGGGCTGCGGTATTAACACCTTTCTAATAGGGGTTACAGATTGGATCGCAACTTAGCTATATTGCTTTATTTGGGACATGTTGGATAGATGACTACTTCCCATAGTTACAGTTTCAGTCCCAGTCTCAATAATAGAACTCAAATAGTTCTACAGTCCAGGACTGTCAGATATAGTCAACTCAGAATAGTATGGAACTCAGCTAGTGCCATCAGACCCAAGAATGTTAGACACAGTCACTCAGTATAAGTTATAAGTAACTTATGGTATTAGTATTCAGACTCAGTAGTCAGTAATCTCACGAACTCAGTTACAGTCACTTATTCATGCATGCACCCTCACATTCATGTTATACAGTCAGTTAACTATGTTCATGCATTTGAACCATTTGCATTCAACCTACCTCACTTGCATACCAGTACATTCAATCATACTGACGCATTTACGGTATGGTGTTTTATACCATAGGTTCAGAAGCCCGAGCTCCAGACCATCAGTAGCATTCCAGATTTTAGCAGCCAGATTTAGTAGTGAGTCCTCATCATTTGAGGATGATATGATTATTTATTTCATTATTTCAGCTTAGTTTTCAATAGATGGAGTTAGTTGAGGACACGTCCCATCAACTCCTTATTCAGACAGTTCAGTCAGTTAGAGGTTTTCGGACTAGATTCATACTTTAGTATTTTTAGATATTTACTTCAATTTTGGTATTGTGATACCACATTATTCGGAGATGGTTTTATTAGATATTTTATTCAGTTTTTGAACCTTATGGTATGTTTTAGCCTACTATTTTCGTATTTTTACAGTATATTATGTAGTGCTCAGGTAGAAATATCAGTCATGGGTTAGCTTGTGGTACTTCGGGGTCATGAGCACCGTGTGGTGATTAGGGGGTAGTCCCGGGTCATTACAAACTTGGTATCAGAGCCTAAGGTTCAATAGAGTCCTAAGAGTCTGAAAGCCGCATCTAGTAAAGTATTATACATGGGTGTGTTGCGCGCCATATTTATGTGTAGGAGGCTATGAGATGTTTTAGGAACAATTTTCCTTCTTTCAGTATTCATGTCGTGCCAGTGAACATAATCTCAAGTTAATCTCGCAGTCTCATTTACAGAACATGCCTTCTAAGAAGAAAACTGGAAATCAGTCAGCCCCTCAGCCCGAAGATTATTTGGGCGAACATGTCTCTCATGTAGAGTTTAGAGATGCATTCCCTTCTCTTGCTAAGTAATTTACTGCTCAGAATGAACAACTAGCTGTCGTTCCGGCCAACTCGGTGGCCAATTCAGCTGCAACCAAGATTCGTGACTTCACCCGAATGAATTCTCCATCCTTCTTCAGGTTAAGACAGATGAAGACCCTCAGGAATTCCTTGATCAAGTTCAAAAGGTTACATACTTTATGAGAGTGTCAGTTGTTGAGAGTTTTGAGCTAGCTGCATATCAGTTGTAGGATGTTGCTCACACTTGGTTCAAACAGTGGAAGTCAGAGAGGTCAGTTGATGCTGGATCCATAGAATAGGAGGAGTTTATCACCGCATTCTTAGATAGATTCTTTACCCTAGAGCTGAGAGAAGCTAAGGTGTTAGAATTTATCAACCTCAGGCAGGGCAACATGACGGTGAAAGAGTATTCTCTTAAGTTTACTCAATTAGCCAGATATGCTCTTTATATGGTTGCAGATGGATGGGCCAAGATGAGTAAGTTTATTTCTGGAGTGAATGATAGTGTGTCAATGAGTGTAGGTCCATGATATTAAATAGTGACATGAATATAGCTAGGCTTATGACCCATGCCCAGCAAGTAGAAGAGCAAAAGATTAAGATGAGGGAGAAGTAGAATAAGAGAGCAAGAACAGGTAGTTTCAACTTTGCTCAGCCTAAGTCAGAGGGAGGAAACCATTCTCCGTTTCGTCCTAAGTCATCAGTTCCAGCTCCTTCTCCAGTTAGTGCTCCAGTGCGGAAATTCAGAGATGACAACAGTGATAGGGCGCCAGGCTCTAAATCTCAGGGTAGTATTAGAAGTGCCCGAACCTATCCTCTTTGTTAGACATATGGCAAGCACCATCAAGGTAATTACAGAGATGGAAGTGGTATTTATTTTGGATATGGCAAGCGAGGCCACAGAGTCAGAGATTGTCCCCAACCAGGTCCTCAGGGTCAGCTTAACCATTCCTCAACTCAGTTCGGTCGCCCAAATCAGTAGGGTGCCACCTATAGTGCTACTAGTGAGCAACGCGCCAACACCCAAATAGACTTTATGCTCTCCAGTCCCAACAGGATCAGGAAAATTCTCTTGATGTGGGTACTGGTACGTTACATATCTTTCACTTACATATTTACTCCTTGCTAGATCCAGGAGCTTCTTTGTCTTTTGTTACTCCTTACATAGCAGTTGATTTCAGAGTCAGTCCTGAAATTCTAGCAGAGCCCTTTTCAGTCTCTGTCCCAGTGGGTAAAACCATCATAGCCCGACAGGTATACAGGAACTGTTCGATCATCACATTGTCACCTCAGCAGACTTAGTCAAATTAGAGATGACTGATTTTGATGTCATTCTCGACATAGATTGGCTTCATTCCTTCTATACCACAGTCGACTACAGAAATAGAGTTGTCCAGTTTTAGTTTCCAAATAAACCTATCCTAGAGTGGAAGAGTAGTACTTCAGCTTTTAGAGGTCAGCTTGTTTCCTACCTTCAAGCATGAAAAATGATATCTAAGGGATGTGCCTATCATCTTGTTCGAGTTAAGGACACTAGTTTTGAAACTCCCAGTCTTGAATCAGTTTCAGCAGTAAATAAATATTCAGATATCTTTCCAGAAGATCTTTCAGGAATTCCTCCCAAAAGGGAAATAGACTTCTGCATCGATCTTATTCTAGATACTCAGCCTATATCTTTTTTGCCATACAGAATGGAACCAACAAAACTCAAAGAATTAAAAGAGCAGTTGAAAGATCTCTTAGATAAGGGATTCATCAGACCCGGTGTGTCCCCGTGGGGTGAACCAGTCTTATTCATACGCAAGAAATATAGTTCTCTCAGAATGTGCATTGATTACCGTCAGCTCAATAAAGTCACGGTCAAGAACAAGTATCCACTTCCCCGAATTGATGACTTATTTGACCAACTTTAGGGTGCCATCTATTTCTCTAAGATAGACCTCAGATCAGGCTATTATCAGCTCAGAGTCAGGGAATGTAACGTTCTAAAAATAGCTTTCCAAACTCGGTATGGTCACTTTGAATTCCTAGTCATGTCCTTTGGTCTTACCAATGCCCTGCAACTTTTATAGACTTGATGAACCGTGTGATCAAGCAGTACTTGGACATATTCATCATAGTCTTTATAGATGATATTCTTGTCTATTTTCGTAGTGAACATGATCACGCAGACTATCTTAAAATCGTACTTCAGACTCTCATAGATCATTAATTATTCTCTAAATTCAATAAGTGCAAATATTGGCTAAGGTCAGTAGAATTCCTTGGTCATATCATTTCTGGTGATGGCATTAGAGTAGATCCTCAAAAGACCGAAGCAGTAAGAAACTAGCCTAGACCTATCTCTCTATCAGATATTAGGATTTTCTTGGGTTTGGATGTCTATTACAGATGGTTTGTTGAGGGATTTTCTTCTATTGCATCCCCTATGTCCAGATTGACATAGAAAAAAGTCAAGTTTCAGTGGTCAGATCCTTGCGAGAAGAGTTTTCAGGAGTTAAAGACTTGACTTACCTCAACTCCAGTTTTAGCTCTTCCAAATGGTTTAGATGGTTTTGTAGTGTATTGTGATGCATCCAGAGTAGGTTTGGGTTATGTCCTCACATAGCATGGTAAGGTCATAGCCTACGCCTCCAAACAGCCATTGTTTTTGCCTTAAAGATTTGGAGTCATTATCTATATGAAGTTCATGTAGATGTGTTCACAGATCATAAAAGCCTTCAGTATGTATTCTTTCAAAAAGATCTCAATCTTCATCAGAGAAGATGGTTAGAGCTCTTGAAATATTATTACATGAGTGTCCTTTATTATCTGGGCAAGGCCAACGTAGTGGACGACGCTCTTAGTAGACTGTCTATGGGTAGTGTTGCTCATGTTGAGGACAGTAAGAGAAAACTAGCTCAAGAATTCCATCAGCTTAGAAGACTAGGTATTCACTTAGTCGATACATAGGAGGGTGATATATGAGTTGAAAGTAGTTCAAAATCATCGCTAGTTTCTAAGGTGAAAGAAAAGCAAAATAGAGATCCCAGTCTTGTTAAGTTGAAAGAGTCAGTCAAAGATAAAAAAGTAGAGGTTTTCTTCCAAGGGGGAGATATTGTTCTACATTGTCAGGGTCGTCTGTGTGTCCCAGATGTAGATGACTTAAGAAAACGAATCCTTGCAGAAGCACACGGTGCGCTCTACTCTATTCATCCAGGGGCCACTAAGATACACTGTGACTTGTGAGAGATCTATTGGTGGAGTGGGATAAGGAGAGATGCGATAGAGTTTATGGCTAAGTGCTCTACATATCAGCAGGTTAAGATAGAGCATCAGAAGCCTAGTGGGTCCATGCAGGAGTTCAATATTCATACTTGGAAATGGGACAAAGTGAACATGGACTTCGTGATGGGTTTTCCTCGTACTCGTCATCAGCATGATTCAGTTTGGGTCATTGTAGATAAAATGACCAAGTCAGCTTATTTCCTTCCAGTCTATACCTCCTATTCAGCTGAGTATTATGCCAAACTCTGTATCATGGAGTTGGTCAGATTGCATGGTGTTCCGTTGTCCATTGTATTAGAAAGAGGTACCCAGTTTTTGGAAGGCATTCCAAAAAGGTCTTGGTACCCGAGTTCTCCTCAGTACAGCCTTTCATCCTCAGATAAATGGTCAAGAAGAAAGGACCATTCAAACCTTGGAAGTATATTAAGGGCGTGTGCAATTAATTTCAAGGGTAGTTTGGATGACCATTTGCCTTTGATTGAGTTCGCATACAATAACAACTATCATTCCAGTATTCAGATGGCTCTATTCGAAGCTCTCTATGGTAGGAGATACAGATCTCCAGTTGGATGGTTTGAAGTTAGTGAGACCTCAGTTATAGGGCCTAACTTAGTATTCGATGCCTTAGAAAAAGTCCAGTTGATCAGAGAAAGACTTCGGGTGGCTCAGAGCCGACAGAAGTCTTACGTAGATGTGCGCAGAAAAGCTCTCAAGTTTGAGATTGGTGATCATGTATACCTGAAAATCTCTCCCATGAAGGGAGTGAAGAGATTCAGTAAGAAGGAAAAGCTCAGTCCCCGATATGTCGATCCCTTTAAAATTCTCAGTCGCTTCGGCAAGGTAGCTTATGAGCTTGAATTACCTTTAGATCTAGGATCAGTCCATCCAGTGTTCCATGTCTCCTTGCTAAAGAAGTGCATAGGTGACCCAACAGTTGTAGTCTCTATATAGGGCATAGGCATTTAGAACAATCTCTCTTCGAAGAGGTTCCAGTCAAAATCCTCGACTACCAGACTCGCAGAGTGAGGAACAAGAAAGTTCTTCAAGTCAAAGTTCTTTGGCGGAATCAATCCATTGAGGGCGCTACTTGGAAAGCAGAAGCAGACATATGGACCAAGTATCCTCATCTCTTCTCCGCTAATTTAGACTCAGCCCAAGGTAATAGTTTTTCTTAAAGCTTATTTATGTTTCATGTCCAAATTTCAGTTACAACTTGGCATTCATTTTCATGCTCAGATTCTCATTATAAACTCAGTATTAAATTACCATTGCATAGCCATTCATATGTTCATGCATTATGTCAGTCACGTATTCATGCATCAGATATGCATCCTCATTATGAGAAACTTAGCTTATCAGTAATCTAAGTCAAGCATTCATGAATTAGTTACGCATGCATCAGATAAGCATGTCCAGTATGATACATTCAGTTTACCGGTCATATCAGTCATGTTACAGTTATTCATATCCCATATGTACTTAAGTTATCATTTCTCCCCTCTCAGTCAGTTTCGTTTGATGATGAATATTCCCAAAAGGGAGATATAGTAAGACCCCGCAAAATTTCTAAGCTTCATTCAGTCTTTTAAGCTTTTCAAGGGGTCCTAGACTTAGAAAACTCTAGCTAAGTTCCCGGACTTAGTTTATTTTTGCCCTTCAAAAGTTGGAAATCTCATTTCGCCACCTTAATGTCCTTTAATGGTCTGTATGTTTGTTAATTCATGATCAGATAGGTCAATAGGTGTTTTCGGATAAGTTTCAGATTTTTCAAACCTCGATTAGACCACGTTTGGTGTCCCAAAACAGTGGACCAATGCAATCTTGGCGTTCCGCGTCGCCCATCGCGTTGGTTAACATTGTTGCAGGGACTGCAGGTGAAACTACTGAGGGTTGGCGCGATCATGGCTCGACGCGTTGGGTATCGTATCGATGCCCAATTTCAGTCATTAAATGTTCGTATTTTTAAGGGCAAAAGGGTCAATTTCTCACCCCTATATAAGTCCAAAAATATGAGATTCAACCCTTATTTCACCAAAATATTGTTGTTTCTCTCAAATACTCTCAAGAACAAGTCTAGGATTTTCATATGAGCTTCAAATTCAAGAGATTCTACCATTAATTTTTAAGAATCTTCCATCTAAGGTATGCATAGTGTTCATTCATGGATTCTTTTCGTCCATGATGTCCAAGAATCAAGTTTTAAACTATGAATTTTGGTATTTATGCTATGGGTTGATTATGTTCATGTGGTTGTTGTTGTATGATTCCTAAGTTGGAACCTTTATGCATTTTTATGAAAATATGTTAAATTGTGAGTTGAAAACCATGAATTTTAGTTGGTTATGATATGTTAATTTGATGATTATGTCATGCCCTAAGTCATGCAACCTAAATGTTTGATAAAATGCCTAAGAGATTAGAAATTATGTAATATAGCTCAATTTTGACTTAAGTGATGGATTCATGTTTTACCCTTATGTTCAAATTACTCCCATGCTATTGATGTGTAATGTAGATGTTTGTTGAAATTCTCATGATGCTAGAATATGGAATTATGACATTGATTATATGCATTCCTACCATGTACAAGATTATGATAATCATGTACTTTATGAAATCCCCAACTCATTGTATTATGGATTGTTGATGTTGGTCATGTATTCAAGAGTGTCATGTCTTTTCAGTTTCATGCTATCGAGTCCTGGGGGTACTTGTACCCAAAAATTTAGTTTTGTGCCTAGAGCCAGTGTCAGTTTTCAAGATACTCTCAGTCAAGCCATGCTTAGTAGAATTTAGTCAGATTTATGACTCAGGAAAACTCAGAAATCCTAGTAATATCAGAAATCTCAGTAACTCAGTAATCTCAGTAGTATTTCATCAGCCACGGAACCCAAGGAACTCAGTCCAATTCAGTTCAATTAATCATGTTCAGTGTCTATTTAGATAGGAGTAGGATTCAGCACCGAGTGAACCCAAGGATGGGAACTCACCTATTTTTAAAGGGTGTGATTCTTAGAAGCAGTCCTTGCGCTCTCGAACTACATAGCCAGCGTAGGTTGAGACATCAAACCTACTATTTTGATGGTAAATGAGGTGGATTAACCTATTAAATAAGGGTCCTACCATTTTCTTTTGAGTACCTACTATATAAGGGATCACTCATAGCTTGTCCTTACCAGTGGCGCGGTATATACACCCTTCCAATCGAGGTTACAGATTGGACCCCAACTCAGCTATATTGCTTTATTTGGGGTATGTCGGATAGATAACTACTCCCCACAATTACAGTTTCAGTCACTGTCTTAGTAATAGTACTCAGATAGTTCTACAGCCTTCATGACTGTTAGATACGGTCAACTCAGAACAGTACAAAACTCAACTAGTTCTATCAAACCCTAAAATGTCAGACACAGTCGCTCAGTATCAGTTATATCAGTTATCAGTAACTTATGGTATCAGTATTCAGACTCAGTAGTCAGTAATCTCACAAACTCAATTACAGTCTCTTATTCATGCATGCACCCTCACGTTCATGTTATACAGTCAGTTAGCTTTGTTCATGAATTTTAACCCTTTGCATTTAGCCTACCACACTTGCATACCAGTACATTCAATCGTACTAATGCATTTGCGTTATGGTGTTTTATACCATAGGTTCAGAAGCCCGAGCTCCAAACCATCAGTAGCATTCAGACAGTTTGGTCAGTTAGAGGCTTTCGAATTAGATTCAGACTTCAGTATTTTTAGATATTTACATTAATTTTGGTATAGTGATACCACATTATTCAGAGATTGTTTTATTAGATGTTTTATTTAGTTTTTGAATCTTATGGCATGTTTTAGCCTACTATTTCTGCATTTATATAGTATATTATGTAGTGCTCAGGTACAGATATTAGTCATGGGTTAGCTTATGGTCCTTCGAGGTCATGAGCACTGTGTGGTGACTAGGGGGTAGTCCCGGGTCATTACAGGCTAGTTGCTGGCCTCAGAGAAACCTGGGGCATCAGGATACCCAGGTAAGCACCCTCTTCCTCTCCCCTCCCTAGCCCTATAACAATATTGGGCTTGGCCCAATTTATAATTATCACCAAATCCTTAAGGGAGAACTCTCTTCCCTAAATAAGGACCTCTCTAACCCTCTCATTGACCTGCTCCCAAAAGGCCCAACAAAAAAAAGAGGGGTCCATAACACGGTTGACCCTCCAATATCTCATGCTAATTTAATTTGTACTTCTTTCTCTTCTTACAAAGATAACAAAGTAAACTCCCCCCACTTAGTGACCCACAGAATCTAGCTCATCCAAGACACTCAAGTGCCTGGAGCTGTTCTTCTCCCCATGACGGTGGGAGACCCTTCCACCTTCCCTAATAATTTGATGGAAATCGTCCTTCCCACAGACGGAGGCATTAAATAATCTTACGAGATCCAAAGAGGGAGCTCTTCAACTTACCTCGAATATACCCCTTCTAAACGTACATTCTACTCACATGTAAATTGAACCTTCTTCTAATGATATATCTTCCTCCACTCCCTAGAACATAATCACCATGACAATAAAACCCCTTTCACTATCTCACCTTTTAGCTTTCTGGCTGAAAATTTGTCTAACCAATCAGACAGTACCTCTCCATTTGGAGTGAGAAGGGAGCTCTATGATAATTTTCATTCCGGACCCACATTACCTTGCATAACTATCAATGGAATGCCTGAACCAGGGTCTCAGTAGCTTCGGTCCTAATGTATAGATGATGACCCTGTTCCAAGTCTTCAACTTCTCATTTAAGGAGGATATCACCTCTGCGAATCTGTCAGAGATGATCAACCATATAAGCCTAAGCTTTCTTTTCTTTCCTCCTCCCAACCTCCTTCTCCTAGCTCAGTGACTAGCTTTTGCAAAGAAAAATGGGGCCGACCCACAATCATAAGCGTTGGCACCTTTCAAAACAACCCACCCTCTCTCTCATTGAGCCTGGAAATGCTAGAAAGAGAAAATACCTTAGAGGCTCTAAGAGAATCCAACAAGGAGATAGAGGGAATTCTATCTCAACTCAGGATCCCAAAGGAGGATGCTGTTACTTTGGAAAGACTCGTAAACCTAAAATTCACAAAGCCAATTCATTAAATGGTGATTGTTTTCCTCCCTCAAGAGCTTACCAAACTAGACCTAAAGCTAAATCTCCTAAACCTTATACTAGGGAATCTCCCAAACCTTATACTAGGGAAAGGGAAATCACTAATGAGGGAACCCACTCCAACCCTTAAACCAATGATGATGAACTGCATCATTTGGAATGCTAGAGGTGCCAACAGTGCCGAGTTCAAAAGAAACTGCAATTCCATGATTAGTATGCACCAAACTTCCATCCTTGACCTCTTGGAGACAAGGATATCTGACCACAAAAGCCTTGCTGAGGAGTTAGGTTTATCTTGTCAAATCCAGTCTAGTGCTCTGGGAAGTTCTGGTGGCATATTCATCATGTGGAAAGATGACTCTATTGTCGTCAAGGACATCTCTATTGATCCTCAGGCTATCCATATTTCTGCTAAGGAATGATTCAACCCCTCTGAATGGATTCTTAGTATTGTGTATGCTAATAATGACTTCAATATTAGAGAGATCCTTTGGAAGCAGTTAAGTGTATGGCTAACTCTCTATGCTCTTTAGGTTGCAATAGGTGGCTGGTAGAAGGGGACTTCAATGAGATCCTTAAAGCCTCTAATAAAATTAGGTGCAATAGCATTAGTATTAATAGGTCCTCTCTCTTTTAAAATTGTATCAATTACTGAAACTTCATAGACCTTGGGTTCAGAGGGAGTAAGTTCACTTGTTATAATATGATATATATAAATAGAAATAATCTCATTCTAGAAAGGCTAGACATGTGTCTAGCCAATGATCATTGGATGCACCTCTTTCCTGAGGCCACTGTGCACCATATTTCCAGGACTCACTCTGACCATTCCCCCTCCCTATCCTTAGTATCATGAGGCCTATATAGGGCCTTTCTAAACCCTTCAGCATTGAATCTATGTGGTGCCACCACACGGACTTCACTTTCTTGTTGAGTCCTCATTCTAAGATTGCTATGATCTTACCACTGCCACCAAAGACTTTGAGCCTCAAGCTAAAATATGGAAAGATGAAGTCTTTGATAATATCTTACACAAAAAGAATCACGTCCTAGCTAGGTTAGATGGAATTCAAAACTCCCCAAACCACCCCAACAACCCCTTCCTCCATGAGCTAGAACATTCTTTTACTATGAAGTTTAGCAACATCCTTAAGCAAGAGGATAACTTCTGGAAGTTCAAATATAGGATCAAATGGTTAATGGATGGTGAAGCAAACACCAATTTTTTCCACACATCGGAGTAGAAACAATATCTTCTATCTTAGAAAGGATGATGGAACCTGGCTCCATGAACAGTCTGATATTAGAGAGGCCATTTCTTCCTTCTATACCTTTCTTTTAAGAATTGATCACCAATTTGCCCACCTCAAATGTATGGTAAACCCCTCTTCCCAGGGTTCTGTAAAGCTCAATAGTCATGGATTCCTAGAATCCATCCATGTGGGTAGAGAAATTAAAGAGGTTGTTTTGTCCTTTAGACATCACAAGGCCCTTAGTCCTGGTGGGATGTATCTCTTTATGTACCAAAATTTTGGGACATCCTGGGGCCCTCTCTTATTAAATTCTGTACTTTGTCTTCTTCTCTAGGCAAATGGATGATAAAGTTAACTCTACCTACGTCTGCCTCATCTCAAAGTGTAGGAATGCCACCACCCTTAAGAACTTTAGACCCATTGGTCTTTGTAACACCCAATATAAAGTCATCACTAAGATTATAGCCAATAGAATCAAACCCCTTCTCCACTCCATTATTGGCTAGTCCCAAGCCATCTTCTTCTCTAAGAGAAAAGCCTCTAATAATTCCATCATTGTACAGGAATACATCAACCACCAAACCAAAATAAAGGGCAAGAATGCTAACATAATCCTTAAAATTGACTTAGAAAAAGCCTTTGATAGGTTGGAGTGGTCTTTTATTAGGAAAGCCCTTGTCTACTTCAACCATCCTCCCAAGCTCACCTTTCTTATTATGTCTTGTATCTCTACCTCCTTCATTTCTATTCTCATAAATGAAGGGAAGACCCCTTTCTTTCATCCTACTAGAGGGAATCAGGCAGGGAGACCCTATGTCACCCTACCTTTTTTATTCTTTGTATGAAACTATTGTCCAAGAGAATCAATCATGAGGTTGATACCTTCTAATGGATCCTCATCTCTATCTGTAGAAGAGGACCCCCACATTTCCCACTACTTCTTTGCAGATGGCTTTACTCTGTTTGTTAAAGCTAATAAAGACAACTGCCTTACCATCAATAGAATCCTCCAAAGTTTTAGCTCCCACTCTGGGAAAAAATTTAACAACCTGAAAACCAAAGTTCTTTTTTCTGGGAACTGTAGTCCTGAGCTGTGTCAAGAGCTAGCCAGCATCCTCAATATCAAATCTTCCAACACTTTTGGTAAGTACCCGAGTTTTCGTATTTTTCACCAAAGACCCTCTAATGTTGACTTCTAATTCATCCTTGACAATCTTAATAACAAAATGGTTGGTTGGAAGACTGGATTCCTCAACATGGCTGGTAGGGCTACCTTAGCCAAATCCTCTCTTAGTATCATTCCCAACCATGTTATGCAATTCATTGACCTCCCTAAGAGAATGCACAAACATATTATAAAATCCAAAGAAACTTCTTATGGGGCACTACCCCCTATAAAAGGAAGATGTACATGGTTAGCTGAAATACTATTACCAAACTCAAAAGGGAGGGGGGTCTTGGTATGCAGAATTCCAGCATCAAGAATGACTCCCTTCTTTGTATTCTTGCATGGCGTTTCCACTCAAACCCTTCATCAACCTTGTCCAGGCTACTCTCGAACAAATTCAGTCATAAATATTTGTTTTACTTTTTTTATTAAATAGTATTAATTTTATAATACGTAAATGACATATAATAATTAATTAGAGGTGATTTAATAAAATCACGGAACAAACAGACATGTTGACAAACACGTACGGTTGAACCAGCTGAAGTATACATATCATAAATGTTTATTTTACTTTTTTTATTAAATATTATTAATATTTTAATACATAAATGACATATAATAATTAATTAGGGGGTGATATAGTAAAATCACGAAGTAAGCAAACAAGTCGACGAAAAGATGCCTGCTTTACCGTGTTTCTACATAGTAGTAATACCAATTATCAGATTGAAAGAATAAATATATTCATGATATGAAAAAATTAAGTAAATATTAAAATTGACAAGGAAAAAACTGATCTAACAAATCAAACGATTTTTTTTTTTTAAAAAAAAGAAAAACTAAATGAAAAAAATAATGAAATACTAACACTTGAGATGAGAGAAACGAAATGAAAGAAATAATGAAATACTAACACTTGAGATGAGAGAATAAAAGTACATGACATGAATGGAGTAATGACAGAGGAACCACACACCTTTCGAAAAAAAATCATATTTATGAAAATCAAGGTAATTTATTCATTCTCATGTATGGAGATATAGTTTTCAATGTATTGAAAATTTTAAAGTAATGATTAGTGTTTTAAATTTAGGTGAAAGGGGTAAAAATGTTTTTAAAAAATTACTTTATAGTGTGAATAGGTGTTTTTATCATTATGGTCAATTTGGGTCAAGTTTTTATGGCAAAAAAGGATTTTTCATAACTGATAATAATGGAGTAATAATGAATGACATAATGAAGGTGTATTTTATTTATTTATTTTTGCAGTTTTTTAGACATCAATTAAGGAAAAAAATGTTAAATAGGGAGAAAAAAGATAAATGACAATGCTAGTTATAGAGATATGCCGCATCAGTAGTCTTATGTTTTTACTTTATTAATATATACTAGTGAATGTGTTCGCACTTCGCGAGATTATAAAACATATTAATAAATTTTAAAGATGATAGTTTATAAATTTATATTGAGACTAAAAAGATTTTTCACACACACATATACTAATCAAATAACAAATATAAATAAATTTTGAATGATGTTTAATTTTTATAGTATAATTTTGTGCTTCAAACACGTTACATCTTAAAATTGTAATGCTCCAAACTTCTATAAATGAGCCAATTAACATATGAAAATTTGATGTGTATATTTTAATCAATTAGATTTCTTGATTTCTAAAAGATGAAAAAAAGTTTGCGTAATCATAATGTGTTGGTAACTATAATGTGATTTTGTTGAGAAAAACGAACACGAAAATTTAATACAAATTGAAAATCTACAGAAAAAGCTTTGGAAATAGTTAAGAGTTGAATCTCACCTCCATTTAATTGATGCCCTCTTTCGAGTTTGTATTATTCATGCACATGAAACTGTAAAGAATAATAGAAGAAAGGTGTAGTTGGAGAGACCTTCTGTTGGCCCAAGATCGTTAACTAAGATCAAAAGCTTCAATTAAAGAAGAGGAAGCTATGAAAGAAGAGGCTTTGTTATGGAAGAAAACTTCTTGAGTTGGATTGTTTTCGGGATTGGTTACAAATGTACAATGTGACCTAGATACATCTACAAGAAAAATCTAGTGATCTTTATATTCTACTACTCTAGAATATCTAATAATTCTACAAGATATTTATTCAAGATACTATACTAGGATATTCTAGAAGAACATATGATATTCATTCACTAGACTATTCTAGAACTATGATATTCATTCTTTCAAAAAATCTACTTTAGATATTTTTCACACTCCCTCTTAAAGTGATTTTTTGGAAGCTATCCAAACTCGTTACAGAAGAACTCAAACGAAGCTTTGAACCATGCCTTGGCGAAATTCTTAGCAGTGTTTTTCAAACTCCTTTGTCTTCTTCCAATAGTGAAGATTTTTCATCATCGATTTATCCTTTTCAAGTTTTATGATGTTGAGTTCTCGATCTCCCCCTTTCTTTAAACTCCTCAACAACTTTATTATCTGGAGACATACATGAAAAATTTTGGAAATCTAGGATTCAAGATTTTAAAACTTACTCTTTTAGAAGCAACTCCATAACATAAGGATATTTCATATGTATCAGTCTCATCATTTGATTTGATGACGATCTGATCATTAATTTTCTGTGAAGCCTTAGCACCATAATAGGATCCACCACTAAATTTTGTTTCTATCTTTTCAATCATATTGTATGTCTCTCCATCTGAATTAGGGCTTTACTTTGAACTTCATCATTCACTGGATCTTCAAATTCTTCATCAACTTTCAATATTTTCTCTGAGTCAGTGAATGACCTTGATGTGATAGATGATTGATCAGAGACTTCAACTTTTACTGCATCTCCTTTAATGCTTTCTCCGATAAAGTCATCACTGGCATATAGAGTTTCAGAAACTGTCTGCTCAAAATCTACTCTAATATCCTCCACATCCAGACATTTAGTGTCATTTTCAGGATATGCTTCTTTGATCTCCTTGATAGCAGCTATTGTTCCACCTGTCTGAACGTCTTCATTTTCTCATTTCTTATCAGTGTCTTCCTTTTTCACATGATGGATTGTATTATATCTGATCTAATATATTTTCAGATTTATGAAAGCTAGTACATCTATTGCTCGACTCTCAATTGCTAAGCAGTTTTCCCATCCTTCTTCTTCTTCTACAACTTTTTTAGTTAAAGCCATATTGCTCTTTGTGGCTCGGCAATATCTTCTTATGTGTCCTGCTTTGACACACCAATAACAATTGAGGGGCCTCTTACTATTATAAACAGACTCTTCTTTTTTTTTCCAGGATAACTTGAGCCACATATGAATTGAGAGTGAGGCATATCTCTTGTTTTTTCTTTAACGTTCCTCTTGTCAGCTACAAGAGCATTTTCTTCCCTTTCTTTGTCAAATTTACCTGTCAATGTTTTGGATAGTAACTCATGTGCCAATAATAAATTCTCAAATTCCTCTAGAGATGGTTGTTTAACCAATCCCTGAATTGATGTCACAAAGGGAATGTATTCTTGTTTCAAACCATGAATAATTTTTTTCTTATTCGTGCTTCAGAGATAGCCTCATCCGAATTTAATAAAGAGATCTCACAACATAAATTCTTAATTCTTAAGAAATACTCAGCAATAGAAAAATTACCTTGGGTGGCATTAGCCAATTCATTCTCAACGATCTATAGCCGGGCTTTATTTTTTTTTGTTGAACAACTGATCGAGGATCCTCCAAATTTCATGATTTGATTTACATCTTATAATATGATCAAATAAAAAGGAGGAGATGAACCTCTTCAGAATGAACTCCACCTTCGTAATAATCTACTTGCACTTCTTGTATGCACCACTATTCTCCGGTCCGTCGTCTGGAGGACTTGTATTAATCTCATTAACAATATCCCACAAATCCTCACCCACGAAGTATGATTTCATATATGTATTTCATACCTTGTAATTGGACTGATTCAACAACTCCATTCCCAGTCCATTAACACGACCGCTTAAATCCATTCACACAAACTAGTTGAATCGATCACAAACTCGATCTTGAAATAAATATAATCCAATCTATGAATTTGAATTTGATACTATGCAGAGAAATAGCAAAAGAAAGGTGCAGTTGGAGAGACCTTCTGTTAGCCCAAGATCGTTAACTAAGATAGGAAGATTCAACTAAAGAAAAGGAAGTTATGAAAGAAAAGGCTTTCTTATGAAAGAAGACTTCTTGAATTGGATTATTTTTTAGATTGGTTACAAATGTACAATGTGACTCCTAGTTATACTTGCCTATGGATGATTTTAGATATTCTTCTAGATACATCTATAAGAAAAATCTAGTGATCTTTGTTAGGGTTTTTGCCTTGGTTTTCTTACCAAATTTAAGTTTTACTTTTCTTAGAAGAAAAATAAAAGTAATACCATAATTACTTTTGTTTTTACTAAAAGAAAAATATGAAAAAATTTCATATTTGGCAAACCTCTTTCTTGGAGAAATGATTTTGGATCTCTATAAATAAAAAAGGAAACCCATCGACAGGCTCCTCAATTAGGCACCATCTTTCACTTTGGCACCTCAAGTGGACGTTGTTCACTTTTAGCACCTCAAAGAAAGAAAAATGTGTCACTTTGGCACCTTTTGCTGATTCAGCAAAAAGAGTGTATCACACTCGCTTTTGGACACGTGACAGGGGTATTTTCATAATTTTTTCATCTTTCTGCTGCACACTTTCAACCCATTAATTTTTCACCATTTTTTCCTTTTCTTAACACATCCATACACTCATTTTTAGCTAATATCATCAAAAAAACAACTGAAAAAAAATATTTTTTCCTTCTGACCCGACCCGTTTAACCATTTTCAGCTATGTTTAGCTATCTTCCTCAAAAGCCTAGTTGAAAAAAAAAACAGAAAAGAACCATTTTTGATGAAATTAAAGTTGTTGGCATAGTGGAATTGAGTAGGTGAGATTATATATAATGTCATTATAGTGACGAATTTGGAAACTTTTTATCTGATATATCCTTTCATATTCTGTTCAGTTGTATTGTTGCAAGCAAATGGAGTTGTTTCAGTTGTTGTACCAAATACTGGTTGATATGCTCTAGATAACAACAACCGCATTCACGATTTTGTATCCTTTGAAACTCTTGCTTGTCTATTCAGTGAGAACGGCCAGAAATATGCAAAATTGACTATTTGAAGAAGGTGGATTGTACAACGATTGTTGATGAAATTGAGTAGACAAAATGAAGTTGAAGTTTTTGAAAAAGATTCAGGTGATTTGGTCGGTGATAAAACAGTTGGAGTGGTACGACATTCCGGCGAGTCCAATCAACAAAATCGATCACCTTCTGAATAAATGTGTGTTGAACAAAATTGGAGAAGATGATTTAACGGGTGTGTGGGTTGGAGGGGGGAGGGAATTTGGATAAGAAGATGATTTAATAATTTAAATTAATTATTTAAAAATTATTTTGAAGAAAAATGAAAAGTGTCGGCATACTATTTTTCACTTTACATGTCAGCAGCGCGTGTGATACACACATCGTATATTTTTGCTGATTTAGCAAAAAGTGTCAAAGTGACACATTTTTATTTCTTTGAGGTGCCAAAAGTGAACAACGTCCACTTGAGGTGCCAAAGTGAAAGATGGTGCCAAGTTAAGGGGGATGTCGATGGGTTTGGCCAATAGAAAACCCCTCTTCTCATACTATAATCCAATAGCATCCAGAATGTAGTCGTTTAAGAGTCTTTATTTAGGGGGGATTTTCTCCTAATAATTTTTTTTATTTTTAATGTTAGTTTTCGATAGGCTTAAGTCATCGACAGACCCTCAAAGTTGTCACAAAAATTCACTTAGACCCCTCAACTAAGACATGTACCTATCAGGCCCCTAACCCACCAGAATTTTGATCCAATCAAACATTTTTTTCACAATCAGCAAAAGGTAAGTGGAGAATGTGTTACACTCGCGTGACGTGGAATAAACGATGAATTAAACAATGACACTTGGCATTGAATTCAAAATTAATAAAAAATATTCCATAACTAATTAAATTATAATTAAAAAAATTTATAACTTTTAAAAAAAATAAAAATAAACACCCTACCCACACCCTCCTCTTCTTCAGTAAGAACTAAACACCACCACCTTCCTCCCCCCCCCCCCTCCCCCGCCCCCGCCCCCCTCTTTTTTTTTTACAATTTTGTTGAATTAAATTTATAATTTTGTAAATTGAATTAAATTTACATATTTGTTGATTTGTGGAAAAAAATGAATTTTCATTTTTCTGATAAAGTTTTTTTTTTTCGACAAAGTTTCAATTTTTCCGACAAAAGTTTTATTTTTTTTGGCAAACTAATGGTGGAAAAGAATTAATAATAAGATTGAACTAACAATAAAAAAATTCAATTTGAATTCAAAGATAAATTCAAAACTAAGAACAAAAAAGGAGAAAAGAAAATTGGGCCCTTAGTGCCACCTGGCATGTTTTCATTCGTTATTAATTCAAAAAATCGTGCCTCATGCGCTCCCATTGTGTGGACAACACGCGGAGTGTCACGTAGGCAAAAAAGGCCTGATTGGATCAAATTCGGATGGGTTAGGGGCCTGATAGGTACAGGTCTTAGTTGAGGGGTCTAAGTGAATTTTCGGGACAACTTTAGGTGTCTGGCGATGACTTAAGCTTTTTCAATATGTAGGTCGCTTGACCAAATCGTATCAATTCTATGCTTTTAGTATATTTTTTCTTTGTCGTTTGAATTATCACCACAACGGTTTGCAACTAATAGCTTCCTCATGACGCCCTCTCGATTTTGAACCCAACAAATGGTATTAGAGCTTACGATTCAAAGGTTCAAAGGTTTGATGAAACAAGATTAATTAGGTTCAAAGTGGTTTCAAATCAAGATGTAACTAGTTTGACGATAATGATGTTTTTGTCCAACTACATGTGGAGACGATATTTCAATCATATTTTCAACAATGCTTCTGTCACATCTTCAAAAATAAAGCTCTCTTTTAATCATGTAAATGACTCTAATATTTTTAACCCAAAAGGGCTTATTTATTTTTTACCCAAAAGGGCTCCATTTTTAAGCATGACAAACAACAAAGATATATGAAGACTACGTGAAGAATCAAATTATGCATATGACATGAAGAAGGCGGATCAAGTCAAGAAAATCAAGCCAAAACGGGGAGATTTATTAGATTTTTGTCCTGATTTTTTAAGTTTTACTTTTCTTAGAAGGAAAATAAAAGTAATACCATAATTACTTTTATTTTTTCTTAAAGAAAAATATAAAACTTTTTCATATTTGGCAAACCTCTTTCTTAGAGGAATGATTTTGGACCTCTATAAATAGAAAACCCCTCTTCTCATAACATAACACCATAACATCCACAATGTAGTCGTTTAAGAGTCTTTGTTTAGGGGGAGATTTTCTCCTAATAGTTTTATTTTTGTTTTTTATATTAGTTTTCAATATGTAGGTCGCTTGACCAAATCATATCAATACTATGCTTTTAATATGTTTTTTCTTTGTCGTTTGAATTATCACCACGATGATTTGCAACTAATAGCTTCCGCATGATGCCTTCTCAATCTCGAACCCAACAATCTTTATCTTCTGCTACTCTAGAATATCTAAATAATTCTACAAGATATTTATTCAAGATACTACACTAGGATATTCTAAAAGAACCTATGATATTCATTCACTAGACTATTCTAGAAATTTAACTAGAAAACTATGATATTCATTCTTCCAAAAAATCTACTTTAGATATTTTTCACAGAAACCGGCTATGAAGTGAAATTGATGACAAACTTTGCTTGCTATAGAATTAGTAACTTATTTATTCAAATGTAATTGCTAAAAATAGTAATAGCAAAACCACATTTTTCTTAGTTCACACATTTGATTAAAAAAAAAAAAGGAAATGGACAAATATCTTGAGAGGGAAGAGATTAAAAATGGTGAAAACATGTAAATTAGAAGGTAAAAAATACATCTAATGTGGTAATTTGCGCAACAGTAGTAAAATGCTCCTCTCATTTTTCATGTAAAATATTAACAATGGTGACATAATTTTCAATAGAGAAAAATCATCTTAACAGAAAAGGACTGATCAAAGAATAATGAAGATATAGATAATTGCATGCGCACAAATACACTAATGGGAGAATGATATGTTGTCATAAAATATCACATAAATTGACATTTTAATATCTATGTAATAATAATAGGTGAAAGAGAAAAGTCAAGTGTATTTAGAGAATTTTGTCTATTTAACAAATGAAAAAAATGATAGAAAAAGTTTATTAGAAAAATAAATACATTTTTATAAGAATGTCACATGATACATCAGTTGACCATAATTTTATGAGCTTCCAAATATTTAATAAAGAGAAAATATAAATAAAATCAACTATCTTCAGGTTCAGTATCAACCAACTTTGACCATATATCAATGCTTTCTTAGTATCAGGATTAAGTGAAATACGATGAGGATTGAACACTTTCCTATAATTGGTTGTCAACTACATCACTAAAGTGGACGTCGAAATTTTCAAGAATGCGTGCAATTATCGTTAAAAAAATTTATCTTATATTAATCTATATTGACAAAATCACCTAATTGTGCTTCTAAAGGTATCAATAAATTTAAATTTTTCATTGAATAATTCAATTTAATTTTCGATACACCAAATACCGAAAGGTAGCTGCGTTATTAAAATTAGATATTGTTAGACAAATAACAATGTATTATATAAAATCAAAGTGATCCATAAGTTAATCTACATCCTGATTGAAACTAATCAAACTGTTCATGCGAAAAACACAAAAGCTCCACACTCAATAAACATAGTAATTAATTCTTCAAAAGTAACTCTACTAAACTCGAAGAAAAAGCTATCTAGCCTATATGCATGCTTGGAAGATGCAACAACTTTGTGTATTTTTGCTTCTTCACGGGTATGGATAATGTTGCCACGCGCACCTTATCATCATTGTGCAATAATATTTTATCTTTTCCTTGATTGGATCGGAGGCATACGTAAGAAGAAAAAGATGGACTTGAAACATGACACTTAGTATACCCTTTTCAGTTTTTTTCCACAATAACTTGCGATTTCATTTAATTTGACGAACAATAAAAAAGTTTTCCAAATTAAAAAGAAAATCAGCAGAACAACGTAAGATGATTGTATAATCTCTTATTTAAAAACGAGATTGGCAGTTGACGAAGTAACAATGAGTTTAACTTAGTGAAAAAATTTTAGGATGCTTTGGAGGAAAGACGAATAAAAGAATATCAATTATGATAAATAAAGCATCATAGAAGAAATGTTTGTGATGTTATTCACACAATGTGCAAGAGATGAACTAAATACCATTTAGCACAAAAAACAAAAGTCTAGAATGGTGGCAAGGTCGAAGCTCTCAGAGCATTTCATTTTTACATGTTTGCATATATATATTATGCCAAAAAATACATGACAATCTACACAAGCTGAGAAATACTAACCAGCAATACGAGTCATCTTTTCGAATAATTCAACTCAAAAATATAAAAGAGATATTACACATTTGAATCTCAATTTACGATTCATAATAAGCAGACTTCAATATTCAAACAAAAGGAAGATTATCACTACAGACGGATAAAAATGTACGTACTCCTTAGCAGAGTGAAAATTTAAGGTTATGTTCACAAGTAAATTTGAACATGGATAGACAAATAGACAACATAAGATTGTCCATAGAACATAATAGTACATATTTTATGTAACCTTCAGTATGACAACTTCCCCATATAAATAGGTTCATCCAATGACCAACCACACGTCTCCCTTCTCTTGCCATGTATGTGATGGATCGAAAAACCAATAAAATGGAAAACGCTTCAATCCGCAATTTTTTTTTTATATTTCACATAGTTTGCACATTTTACGTTTCAATCCATAATTTGTTTCTTATATTTCACATAGTTTGCACATTTTTCTTACCATACTATAGTGGGTATGAAGCATTACTATTGCCAATTGTATTGTTGTTGGTTGCGATCGACATTTGAGCCACGTTCAGAACCAGAAGAATCATATGAAGCATCGTTAGAATAATTAGGGCCTTGTAGGTTTTGTATACAATTGTATACTAAACAATTGAGAATTATAAACACAAAATTTTTGGAGGTTATGAAATTAAAGAGGCATGATTAAGAGCAAATGTTATGAAAATAAAAAAGATGTGATTAAAAGTAGATATTATGATTATGATTAAAAGCAGATGTTATGAAAATAGAGGTATAGGTCCTGAAGCTGATTTGTTGATAATATTTAATGAAAAATTGAAAGAAAAAATCTCAATAAAAAAGAGAAAAAAGATAAATATGAATGAAGGTCATTGGGAGATGCCACATCACCTCCTCTATAACCTTCCTTAATATTATATATGGATTAATGTGATTTTTATTCTTGCAATATTTGATCAAGGCATTTAATTTTCAATAAAGTGAAACATGTGTTTTTAGTCCCGTTATTAATTTTGAAAATATGTGATATTTAGGATATTTAGAATTATCGTACCTTCTGAGTAACAATACAAATAACATAATACATCTATAATTGAATCATGTCTTCAAATTTAGGAAGATCCGAGAGATTAAAACTACACATATCTATTAATTATAAATTAAATATACTTAATCGAAAATCATATAAACTAAAATTAGGATTTATCGATATTTGGGGTCTAAAATTTTAATCCCAAATTATTATGACCAATCTCCCTCTAATATAGACTATTAGACACTTACATGAAAAGTCATGTAACATTTGAATGTTAATACTAAAAATTACACAAATACACAACTTATGTTTTCAATATTACAAAAAATCTCAACTCCCTAAAAACATTACAAAAATCCCAACATATACACAGAATGCTATGTATATGTCGGATATGTTATGTATATTAATAGGGAGAGAAAGTAAAGTAATTAAAAAAGTGGAAGAGGGTGTTAATATTCCTAAATAACTACCCCAGAAGCCTTTCACCCAAGTCAAATTTGTGCATTGTTAACGAACAATCATATTTGCCGAATTATCGTTTAATAGGTTTTATCCAAACAAGCCAATTCTTCTTCCACTGACGGAAATTTTTTTTTTTTTTTTCCGTTCATGTTCATTGCATCGATCGATTCAGACCTCGTACCTATTCCTGATAAAAATAATTTCTATAACAACTTAAATTTTGTAAAATTAATTAAAAACTTCTACGGAGGATATCATTTTTTGGCTTAATATATATTAATAATTTCATCTGTTTTTTTTTTTTTCTGAAATTTCCGAATATAAATTGACGATACAAGAATTTTAATATGTGCAACTGCAATTGCATTGTCAAGAATTTTCCAATCAGTGTTTGTTAAAATTGGGAAGCATTCCACTTTTCGTTGACTCAAGATAACTATAATAAGTAATAACTGATGAATATGTTTAGCAGCCTAATTATAACACTAATGCTTAATGCATCTCTACTTTGACAAGATTTAAATATTTTCCACTTACCTTCGATGGTAATTTTCTTCAATTTTGTCGTAGGAGTTGGTTGAATTTAAAGGAAAAGGAAAAGAAGTCTCCCTCCATTAATTCATGTGAATATTTTGTCAATTTTATAGATGTTGAAGTACCACTAATGTATATTTTTTTAATCTATAGAGAAAATCTTTTGAACGATGTGTAAATATTTTACTATCTTTAAAAAAATTACAATTCATGGTTCAATTGCAATAACACTTTTTCGGTTGTTCTCTTTTGAATAAACATGTCACAATTAGTTAGACTCTAATACTCAAAATTCGTTGACTCAAAAGTTCCACTATAAAAATGTATAGTATGACCCTCATCTACAAAAATATATGATTGATAAAACTTCCTTGATTTATAAAACTAAATAAATAAAATGAAATATTTAGTTTTTAATATAAAGACTAAATAAAATAAAATTAAAATGGGTGTGCATTAAAGTATCAGCTATGTGCAGAATTTGGGGAAAGAGTCGAACTACAAGGATTTATTGTACACAATCTTAATTCATAGTTCTGCAGGAGTTTATTTTAATGACTTAAACCTATGATCTTCCATCACGTTAATTACAATAACTTTACCGATTACCAGAGGCGGATCCAGGATCCGACCTTTCCGGGTGCCAAGTAAACTTAACAATGGATGCGGAGAGAGGTGGCTGGTGAGGATGAGGCCGTGAACTTTGTCGGCGATGCCAAAAATTCCGACGGTAGCAACAACAAAGACCAAAAAGCAGAGAGCTATGATGATTTGGAAATTGGGATTTGAGAGAAATGTTTTTTTTTTTTTAATTTAAGGAGAGAGAATAAAATTATGCACTTTTTAATACAAATATTAACTATTAATATTTAAAAAATTCAATATAATTACTATTAATACACATATAAAAAAGAAGTTGCCAGCTAGTAGTTGCCAACAAAGGTCAAACCCACAACCCAGGGGAGCTAATGTGACACTTTGCCACTCGAACCAAATAGCACTTCAATTTTGTGGGTGGCATGTTAATTATTTGACGATATCTGTGTATATAGAGAGAGCTTCCGTCGAAATTTACGGGTGACGTGACACCCTCAACTCTCTTAATAGATCTGCCCTGCCGATTACTTAATAACGAAAATATAACAGCCAGAGTTAAAATAGGTAAGAGCACAAAGAAGTTCTCCCAATTTTAGAGCACAAAGCACGGGAAATGCTTTGTTGCTTTTGAAGGGATGATCGATAATGACATAAGAGGGAGGACAAATTAGTCAGAGACACACCAAATTTATAAAACAGCTATAGTAATGTTCTTTTTCAGCATCGTATTACTTATATTTTGTAGGAAAAATATTTATTTTAAAAATAATTTTATTATAGTGTATCATTTAAAAAGTTAAATGTGTAAACGTATTTTGAAAATCAAGTTAATTACTTGTCAGATGCCAAAGTGAAAAACCTTGTATGCATGTATGTCTCTTATCATATAACTTCTTATACTTGTCATTGCGCTGTTATACTTGGCATGTGCTAAGAATTTTCTAAAACTTATATAAAGGCACGATTTCGCAATCATACTTGAATCATTAAACAAAAAAAAAAAAAAAAATCTCTTTTCTATTCATAAGCAACGAACAACTCTTCTTCTTGTTTATAATATTTACTAAAAATAAATCACCTTTTTATTCTAATTTTTTTTCTAAATTATTCTTCTAGTTTAATTTGCTGATATTTGTATTAATAATTTTTTCTATTCCTATATTCTCTAAGGAAAGATTTATTTAATTCTGCGGAAACATTTCACGCTATTGAAATAGTTTCTTAGGATAGCGCCTAACACGACTCAAGTATAATTAATATATTACCTAAATAATATGATAGTAATATTTATGTTATATTCACGAGTATCGTTAACTTACTAAGAAGTATTTATATTATTGTTATAATTTATCAGAATTATTATATTATTAATTAATAAATTACTGTTATATTATTATTCTGCTAACAATTGTTATTGGAGTTTTTATCTCTGTTCCCTAACATATTTGACTGAAATGGTCTCTTATTAGATAGTGATAAGTAAAGTTAAGGTAAAAAGTGCTCACAAGTATAGTAAGTATTGAATTGTTTGTTTATTTCTACTCTTTAGGAATTAGTTCTTCTTCTATATAATTAGGACACATCCATTAAACTTTTCTTAGTAAGAACGGCAAAAGATTAAGCATTCATCAATGGATGCTTTGGATCTCTCCAGTATTGTCTTTATTGCTATCTCTTTTATCCTCACTGCTATTCTCTACCAAAATCATTCTTCCAAAAGTACTAAACTTCCCCCGGGTAGTTTCGGATGGCCCGTAATAGGCGAAACGATAGAGTTCTTGTTTGGTAGCCCTGAAAAATTCGTGATCGATAGAATGAACAAGTACTCTCCTGATATTTTCAAAACTAAAATAATGGGAGAAAAAACGGTTGTAATTTGTGGCCCTAATGGCCACAAGTTCCTCTTCTCGAACGAAGAGAAACTCTTTACTGCATTTCGTACTTACTCCATGCAGAGAATCTTTCGTTCTTATCAATCGAAACATTCTTCTCCTCCTTCTCAATCTACTGGGGTTATTCGCCAGCCCGGATTCTTTAAGCCCGAAGCCCTAGCCCGTTATATGGGGCAAATGGACTCTATAACGAAAGATCTTTTGCAAACCCATTGGGAAGGGGAAAATGAGATCAAAGCCTACCCTTTTGCTAAAATTTTGACATTGACACTTGCTTGTCATTTCTTTCTTGGAAGCACGAATAATTCGATAGCAAAGCTCGTAAATTATTTCGATGACATTACGTTAGGACTACACGCGATGATTTTAAACGTACCAGGGACGACTTTTTATCGAGCTAATAAGGCCGCAATTGCCGTTAGAAGGGAACTTATAGGTGTGATCAAGGAGAAAAAAGAGGAAATGATGACTAAAGAGGTGAAAATGCAAGACATATTGTGTCATATGATAGTTTTTAGGGACAGTAATGGGGAGTTGATGGGTGAAAATGAGATTGCTGATAAAATTATGGGGCTTTTAGTTGCTGGCTATAGCACTGTTGCAACAACCATTACTTTCCTCATGAAATATGTTGGAGAGAGATTTGATATCTATGAAAAGATCTTGACTGGTACATGCATCCTTTATGTCACACTCCTTTTATTATTTTACTAATCCTAGACATGTATAAACTGGTCAAGTCTTGAGTGTGACATTGATCAGATTTCGAGATTAATTATTTTGTAAATGCAGAGCAAAAGGAGATTGCTGCGACGAAGAAGCGGGGGGAATTGTTAGAGTGGGAGGACATGAAGAAAATGAAGTATTCATGGAATGTGATATGTGAAACTATGAGGCTAACTCCACCACTTCAAGGTACTTTTAGACAAGTCTTGAAAGACTTCACCTATGCTGGTTATACCATTCCCAAGGGTTGGAAGGTACTCTTCTAATAATTTTATTTCGATCATTTCACTATTGATGGAATGTATTCTTTTTAAAAAAAAAAAAAAAAAAAATTTTGCTATGTGAATAAAATTTATATACATAAAACGTAGACTTCTGATTAGAGACGGAGAAAACTCAACCATCTCCCTCAGTTGCCCTAATGGTACATGAAAAATATAGGAATTTGATAGAGTTCTACGGCTCCTTTTCATTTTCTATCTATATTTTCTTCCATTTCCAAAGTCTTCCTTGAATGGGTGGCACGTCCTTTGAAATATTAATGTTCTAGATTAAATTAATTAAATGTTTGGACAATATTAGATTTAAGTCAATTATTAGGAAAGAAAAGAGAGTGTGTATATAGAGTTTCTTAAGTTTTTAAAAGAAATGCTTCTGAAAGTTTAGTTGTATTTGAACATAAATTTTACTAGAAAAAAATATAAGTTTGAATTTACTTGAAGTATTTTCAAAAAAGTTTTTCAATATTTAACCAATTATTCAAATATGGACGTTCGTTATTTGCAAATGCAGATCAGTGGAACCAACAATTGCAAATATTTAACTTCGTTAAGCAAGCACTAATTAAAGTACTCCATTATTTATTGCCAAACATGCTTAGTTGATGGCGCAATAACCAGTTTAATAGTCTTATAATCAACCTAATTGATTAGTTCATGAAAGGTCAACTAAAGTCCAATTAATAATACACACCAATGTAAAAATTTTGAGACCAAATTCCATACTAAATCTTCTTTTAAATCTCCATTAATCTTCCAAGTCTTGACCCAATAATATTTTATGTGTATTTGATATGTAGGTTTATTGGACAACAAGTAGCACAAACAAAAATCCAGCATATTTTGTAGACCCTGAAGTGTTTGATCCATCAAGATATGATATATGTGATGGACCAATTCCATACACTTACGTACCATTTGGTGGTGGACCAAGAATGTGTCCTGGAAAAGAGTATGCTCGTCTTGCAATTTTAACTTTTCTCCACAATGTTGTAATGAAATATAAGTGGGAATTACTAGTACCCCATGAGAAGATTATTGGTGATATGATGCCAACACCACAAAATGGACTTCCTATTCGTCTTCATCAACATATTGGTGATATGATGCCAACACCACAAAATGGACTTCCTATTCGTCTTCATCAACACTAATGAGAAGTTATGTTGTTTGAACTCTTTAAAAAGTATTGTAATTGTATATTAAATTCTTCAAAAATTATGTGTTTTGTAGAATTCGATACTAGTGTTGCAATACTTTTGAAGAATCTAAGCGATATAAATTATCGTCGAAATATATACTAAAACTTTAATTTCTATCCAAAAGAGATCAATGGAAGTTGTGGATTTTTCCTTTTTTTTCTTCTTCTTCTTCTGATTTTTTTTTTTTAATTTGTCGATCGTGTTAAGTTTATCCGACTTTTAATTCTGCTTGTTTTATCGTGTATCTTCAAGAGATATACTACTCCGCTAAAATGCATGAAGACTATCATACTCATACACAATATCAAACATCAAGACTAATTATACGGTATCCTCCTTGTGGGTGATAGAATTCCTTTTGGAAGCGAAGGCATGAGCAAGACTATTGATTAACCAGTTTGCTAACTTGTCGGCTACGACACTCTATAGCCAAAATAGAATTTTGTACTTTAGTAGGTTATAAACACTTATAACAACAACAACGTACTAAGATCCACACAAAGGAGATCCGGAGAGGGTGAGATGTATACAAAT
>NC_061112.1:113295403-113312613 GCF_002878395.1 Capsicum annuum | reverse complement strand
TTGACCGAACTCCGGTGAGCTCCACCGACGAAACAAATAGGAACAGACCGGATTCTAGCTGAATCTCACCCCAATATTGAACGAAAATTAGGGATTTTTGCGACTGTAGGACTGATTCGACTAACCAAGAGTTTGATTCCGGCGGATCTCATTATTTCCGATCGAAGTCAACTAGAACCGACCCAGAGCTAGCAGCTCTGGTGACACTTACCGGATAAAAATATCTAACTCGCCATTCCTCTCTCGATCTTCTCTCTCCATCTCTCTCAGTTCTAATCTCTCCCTTTCACGCCTCCTTCTCCAACCTGTGCGTATACCGGTGTGTGTGCAAGTAGAAGAGTGGAATCTCCTAAAAAATGGAAAATTTGGCCCCTTTCTATTCACTGATTTATGCATGTATTCGAAGAGATGAGATAGAAGGGATGAATATGGTGAATCTAGAAGAAAAAAACCCTTCTTTGATCTGTATATGTGTGTATATCGTTCTTTGCCAAAATGGAAAAATGGTCCTTTTGTCCCCCTCCTGGAAGTTTCCTAGTGGGGCCTCTTTCTAATGTTTATCCCTTTTTAACTTTGTGGATAAGAAATATGAGGGGGAGGGGGTCACGTGGGTATGGGGTGTTGGGGGTAGGGGTATGGGTAATGTGTCTTCTTTTAATTGAAAGGTTTGTTAGGATGTTAAAAAGAATAAAAGTTTGTTAGGGATTTTGTTGAGAGTTATTTTTTGTATTTTTGTGGGATGTAATTACATGGGTGAGGGTACACGGTAGGATAAGGTAAAAAATGGGGAGATTGAGTTTCGAAAGGGACAAAATTACGTGCCTACGCTAGTGTGTGAATACTATCGTCACTTGGTAATGGAACCTTAGTCAAGTTGTAAGTGCTAGCACCAGATGGACACAAATCATTCTCACGAGGAGAATCAATTTCGTCATCTAAAGGATCAACTAGTGCTTGTGTACCTACAATAAGAGTTTGGTCCTCATGTGACCTAACAATATTAAGAGTATCACAAAATGAAGACTCATGCACTCCTACACTAGGTAAAACCGCAACTACGTTCATATGAGTATAGGGGATAACATTTTTACCTCGTAGCTCACATGAGCTACGGTCTACATCTTGACGTATGTCCGGGTAGCCCACTTGCTCCCTTGGAACTCCCATATGATCCAACCTTTCATTTATCACTTCCCATTAACGGGTAATGGCTTTAAGTTTAGCCAAAATAGCACTTGTAGCCGCAGGTTCCATCATAATTGCACCTAAAAAAAAAGTCTACAAAATAAAACACAAGTTAGTTCAAAACAACCTCACCACACTCTCACACACTTCATCATTTCACACTTGAATTTACAAGTGTTGCAAGTCATCTTGTAGTTCGTGAAGAGTCGAGGGGTGAGTCTACTCCTTGGTCGGAATGGATTCTTTGTTTGAAGACTCAAGGAAATAATGTCCGAACTTGAACCAAGAAATTCTACGATTCAAAAATAAGAAAAGCACAAAATAACGCTAACACGAACAAACGGGCACAAAAACTAACTAACAAGCTAGTAGGAGATTACTAGGTCGTCAATTAGTGCTCAAACCAACAAATGAACTAAGAAACAATAAAATGAAACTAAGGAATCTAAAAGTTGAACTCAAAATATTGTGTGAACAATAATTTAGTGATGTGGCAGTCCACTATTGGCCTCGGTTTTGTCAAAATTTTACTCTCCAATTTCAAGTCTTGACCAATCTACAATTTGAAAATGGTGGATTTGGTTAATGGAGGGAAATTTGGTCTTGGAACTTCATTTTCAAGTTCAAAACAAGACTTGACCTTCTTGGTACTTTCTCTTTGAAACAAGGTCCTTAAATCAAGGAAAGTAGGTGAAAAGTGGTTGTCAAGTCTTTTGAGTGATGTGATCAAGTCTTTCACCAACAAGTACTACAACTTGGTCTTTCACCTTTTGTGGATCTAATGTTCACTTTTTGTTTTAACAAAAGATGAAAAGGGTGAAGAACAACAAGAACACAATAACAACACCAAGAACAACAACAATATTCTCCAAGAACAATAAAAAATTCCAACGCCCAACTCCACAACAACAAGGCCTTCAACACGGTCAAGGCGTAGAATGACAACAACATCAAATCAGCCACACTTTGTTCGCATTAACAATATCAACAAGTTTAAGTTCAAGCTTAGATTTGGACACTTTTTAGTATTGGTAAGATAGAAACCAACACTAGAAACACTCTAAACAACAAAATACTACAAGATCTAGTCACAAAGACATAAGTCTCGGCCAAGAAAACAACAAGAACAACAACTTTCTCGACCAAGAACAACAAGAACGGGCAGATTACTTCTTTTCTGGATTTTTTTTTTCAATTTTTCAACTCTTTTTTTATATATATATTTTTTTCAACTCTCAAGCTCAATATTGATCTTGTTAGAACAAAATCAAAGGTGGATTTGATACCAAATGATACAAGACTAAGTGTGTATCAAGAGATTCAAGTCAACACAAGAGCAACAAGCTGAACAACAAGGTGCTAGTGAATCGAAATAGGTCACTCACGGCTTCACTAGAATTTAGATTTAGTTTTGAGCAAAAAAAGAGATGAACACAAGAACAACAATGATAGTGAATCGAAAGAGTCCCACACGGCTTCACTAAACTTTAAAGACTAACAACAATACAATGTTAACAAAAGAGATGGATAGATAGTTTGACATACAATATTCAAGAATCTAAGAACCCTAACCACATGTAAGGACCCTAAGATTAATGAATGTTAACACCAAACTCTTACGTTGACAAAAGGAGGGACTTTACCTCCCTAATCACCAACATATCAAGCCAAAGATGCAACACAAGTGATATCCACACTTGGACAACCCTAGTTACGGATTGGTGGCTTTTCCAAGCCCTACAACTAAGGGTTGTTACACTCCTCATACTAGTGAGCGAGTTTGTCTTCCATCAATAAACAACTAATGACAAAAAGACCTAAAATGTTCTATTTATATTCTATTACAAGACAAGGCAAAATGGCAACAATTCCCTTAAAGGGTGGGGTGGCCATGGAGTACATTTGGACCCAATGAAGTGACCAAAATACCTTTAATGAAGATGACCCATTAAGTGTTGTCCAAAATCATGAGTCCTCAAGTCTTCGATGCTCCAAGCAATCTTCCACACATGGCCTTGCTTGTGCTCAAAATGGGTCTTTCTTGCATATTCTTGTGCCATCGGGGTGACCAAGTCTTGAGCCTTTAAATGATGACCTCCAATCATGTCTTCAAAAATTAAGGTGTCTCTTTTACTTGTATCAGTTTCTTTCTCATCAACACTAAAAAGTATCCAAATCTAAGATTTAACTTGAACTTGTTGAAGTTGTTGATGTGAACAAGGTGTGGCTGAGTTGGATGTTGTTGTTACCTAAACCTTGGCCGATTTGATGGTCTTGTTGTAGTGGAGTTGGAAACTGAAATTGTTGTTGTTCTTGGACTTGTTGTGTTCTTAAGGTTCTTCACCCTTTTCATCTTTTGTTAAAACAAAAAGTGAACATTAGATCCACAAAGGGTGAAAGACCAAGTTGTAGTACTTGTTGGTGAAAGACTTGATCACATCACTCAAAAGACTTGACAACTACTTTTCACCTACTTTCCTTGATTTAAGGACCTTGTTTCAAGGAGAACGTACCAAGAAGGTCAAGTCTTGTTTTGAACTTGAAAATAAAGCTCCAAGACCAAATTTCCCTCCATTAACCAAATCCACTATTTTCAAATTGTAGATTGGTCAAGACTTGAAATTGGAGAGTAAAATTTTGATAAAACCGAGGCCAATAGTGGACTACCACATCACTAAATTACTGTTCACACAATATTTTGAGTTCAACTTTTAGATTTCTTAGTTTCATTTTATTGTTTCTTAGTTTCGTTTGTTGGTTTGAACACTAATTGACACCTAGTAATCTCCTACTAGCTTGTTAGTTAGTTTTTGTGCCCGTTTGTTTATGTTAGCGTTATTTTGTGCTTTTCTAGTTTTTGAATCGTAGAATTTCTTGGTTCAAGTTCGGACATTATTTCCTTGAGTCTTAAAACGAAGAATCCATTTCGACCAAGGAGTAGACTCACCCCTCGACTCTTCACGAACTACAAGCCGACTTGCAACACTTGTGAATCTAAGTGTGAAATGATCAAGTGTGTGAGAGTGTGGTGAGGTTGTTTCGAACTAACTTATGTTTTATTTTATAGACTTGTTCTTTTTTTAAGGT
Organism: Capsicum annuum; assembly: GCF_002878395.1. NCBI lineage: Eukaryota > Viridiplantae > Streptophyta > Magnoliopsida > Solanales > Solanaceae > Capsicum > Capsicum annuum. Next base: position 113,308,341 of record NC_061112.1, on the reverse strand, counting down.
GCAATTATGATGGAACCCACGGCTTCAAGTGCTATTTTGGCTAAACTTGAAGCCATTACCCATCAATGGGAAGTGATAAATGAAAGGTTGGATCATATGGGAGTTCCAAGGGAGCAAGTGGGCTACCCGAACACACGTCAAGATGAAGATCGTAGCTCATGTGAGCTACGAGGTAAAAATGTTATCCCCTACACTCATATGAACATAGTTGCGGTTTTACCTAGTGTAGGAGTGCATGAGTCTTCATTTTGTGATACTTTTGATATTGTTAGGTCAGATGAGGACCAAACTCTTGTTGTAGGTACACAAGCACTAGTTGATCCTTTAGATGACGAAATTAGTTCTCCTCGTGAGAATGATTTGTGTCCATGTGGTGCTAGCACTTACAACTTGACTAAGGTTCCATTACCAAGTGACGATAGTATTCACACACTAGTTGACCCTTGTGAAAAAACAAGGTGAGTCTACGTTAGTATGTGAATTGCCAACAACTAGTGAGGGTCAGCAAAATGATCAACCGGGCGTAGATGATCTTGATTTGCTTGAATATTTAAAAAACCCGAGTTGTGATTATCTTTGTGAAGATGATTTTGATTGTGGTCCTTTGGCTTCCCGTGATGGTTTGTACATATGTGGGGATAACTCTTGTGAAAGAGAAGGTGATATATGCTTAGAAATGTCATCTACTTCGTCTTTATGTGTTTCTTATGTTGGGCATATTCCTAGTGAAAATTTTAAAACTAGTAGTAAGTGCATGCATGGGAACTTTTTATTTGAATTTAACTTATGGAACACCTTTCTCAACCCTCTTTTAGTTCATGATACTTTTAATAGTGATAAAGAGGGCTTGCTTAATTTTGAGGATGACACCCGAGGGGAAAGTGAGAGTGGTCGAGACCTAAGCCCTTGGCTACGTCTCCCATTTAATCCCAGTAACTTCTTAGGGTGTGAAGGATGGATAGTTCTTGGTCGATCCACTTGTTTAAGTGATATTGTTATATGTGTTAGGTGGACTTTACTTTTAATTAGGACATCACCCCTTGATGGTGATTCCTTTCTCCAACTCCTTTGTAATTTTTTTTCTAAGTCCCTCGTGATTATAACAAAGGACATGTGGTTATATCTCAAGTGTGTACGTCCTTGGCATGTTGATGTTGTTTATTGTACTAACTCTAACCCTCATGTCATGAGGATGTGGTGCTTGTTTGTCTTCTCTTTGTTCTTGCAAGGTTTGGATTCGAGGTCAAATCCTTTTCAAGAAGGGAAGGATGATACAAATCAAATGACCACCTTAATTTTTGAAGACATGATTGGAGGTCATCATTTAAAGGCTCAAGACTTGGTCACCCCGAGGGCATAAGAATATGCAAGGAAGGCCCGTTTTGAGTACAAGCAAGGCCGTGTATGGAAGATTGCTTGGAGCATCGAAGACTTAAAGACTCACGGTTTTGGACAATACTTAATGGGTCATGATTTGGTCATCTTCATTAATGGTATTTTGGTCTCTTCATTGGGTCCAAATGCACTCCATGGCCACCCCTCCCTTTAAGGGCATTGTTGTCATTTTGCCTTGTCTTGTAATAGAATATAAATAGAACATTTTAGGTCTTTTTCTCATTAGTTGTTTATTGATGAAAGACAAACTCTCTCTCAAGTGTGAGGAGTGTAACACCCCTTAGTTGTAGGACTTGGAAAATCCACCAATCCGTAACTAGGGCTGCCCAAGTGTGGATATCACTTATGTTGCATCGTTGGCTTGATACGTTGGTGATTAGGGAGGAAAAGTCACTCTTTTGACAACGTAAGAGTTTGGTGTTAACATTCATTAATATTAGGGTCCTTACATATGGTTAGGGTTCTTAGATTCTTGAATATTGTATGTCAAACTATCTATCCATCTCTTTTGTTAACATTGTATTGTTATTGGTCTTTGAAGTCTAGTGAAGCCGTGTGGGGCACTTTCGGTTCACTAGCATTGTTATTCTTGTGTTCATCTCTTTTCTTGCTCAAAACTAAATTTAAAGTCTAGTGAAGCCGTGAGTGGCCTAATTCGATTCACTAGCACCTTGTTGTTCAGCTTGTTGCTCTTGTGTTGGCTTGAATCTCTTGATACACACTTGGTCTTGTAGCAATGTTTGGGCCAAAGGCATCAATAGCCACTCAAACTTATTGTCAAAATTCACTTAGACACCTCAACTATAGCTTGTACCTATCAGGCCCCTAAAGCCCCCAAATTTTGATTTAATTGGGCATTTTTTTGTCAATCAGCAAAAGGCTTAAGTGTGTGTTGCACACAAGTGATGATGTGGAAAAATTAACCAATTAAAAAAAACACGTGGCAAAATAAAATTATACATGGAATTGCTAATATTTTCTATTTTTTATTTAATTATTTATTTAATAATAATTTCTTAATTTAAAAAAAAAAAAAAAAAACACCCCCCACCCCGTCGTCGTCTTCTTCACCCTCCTCCCGCGTCTTCAAGCATCCCCCACCCACCCAATCATCGTCTTCTTCACCCCCCTCCCCCGGCGTCTTCACACACACACACACATAGTCGTCGTCATCACCCCATCCCCCTTCACTGCAAACTTCTATTTTTTTGGACTGAAATTTTTTTTGTTGTTGTCATTTATATGAATTTACATACATTAACTCTTGCTATGAATAATATGTTGAAAATCCAACAATTCAAATGTAGCAAATTTTCATTTTTTCCGGCGAACTTTTATTTTTTTGGCACACTAATGGCGGAAAAGAATAAGATTAACAACAAAAAAAATTTTAATCAAATTCAAAAGTAAGAACAAGAAAGGAGAAAAAGTAGAAAAAATAATAGGAGAATTAAGTTTAGAAAGAAAAAAAGGAATGAAGAAGAAGAATGGTGAAGATGATGAAATAGGGGTATCGGGGGGGGGGGGGGGGGGGGGAAAACATGTTGGAGGTTTTTTTTAAAAGAAATTTTTTTTTATAAAAAATAGGTGGAGGCTTTTTTTTAAAAATTTAGTTTTAAAAAAAAAAAAAAAAAAAAATTGGGGCCCTCAGTGCCATTTGGCACTTTTCTATTCGTAACTTAATAAAAAAATTATTCTTGACGCGCCTCTCGAGATTACACAGCGCGCGCAGTGCCATGTAGGCAAAAAATGCCCAATTGAATCAAAATTCTGGGGGTTTAGGGGCCTAATAGGTACAGGCCATAGTTGAGATGTCTAAGTGAATTTTGGCAACAAGTTTGAGTGCCTATCGATGCCTTTGGCCTTATGTATACATAACATTTATACAATGTTGATACATGAAAAAGAGATTAACATGGAAAATTTATTTTAAGAAAAACGAAAAACATATTTTTACTATAGAAAAATGCAGCCAAAAAAACAACAGAAAAAGTTTATTTTACAAAAATTGCTGCTGAAAAAAAGAAAAAAAAAAAAAAAGGCCTAATGTCTTTTTTTGTTTGGTAAAAGCCCAAAAATCTAAGAGGCCCAATAAGCAGAGACCCGCCCAACTTATATGTTACGCTATTTTACCCAATTGTTTTCACTCAGTCTTAAAGAAGAAGCATTTTTATTAGTGAGATCTGAATCGAAAGAAGAGCAAAGTAGTAGAAGAAGAAGATGGCAGGATCAGGACCCGACCCGTTGTTCGGATTGAGGAACAACTTCTACATAGGTGCTTACCAAGCTGCAATTAACAACAGTGATGTACCCAATCTCTCTCAAGATGACGCCGTTGAAAGAGACACTCTTGTTTACCGTTCTTATATTGCCCTTGGCAGTCATCAGGTTTCTCTATTCTTTTCATCATTTTCTCTTTTCATTGAATTCTTCTGTAAATTCATTCTTTGCTTTCGATTGCAGCTTGTGATCAGTGAGATCGATGCATCTGCTGCTACTCCTCTTCAGGCTGTCAAATTGCTCGCTCTCTACCTTTCCAACCCTGATAATAAGGTCCACAATTTAATTTAAATTTTTTTTCTCTGCTTTAGTGATCTGTTGAGAATGTGCTAGATACCGCGTCTTGTTATTCCCGGATTTGATGTGGTAGATCTGATTGAAAGTAGACTCTCAACTAACAGGAGTTTCTTCTTTTGGGTGCGGTGGGGGGTGGGGGATGGGGGTTAACTCCCAATATCTACTATTCCATTTGCTAATGCAAGAGTGATTGTGCATTGTTAATGGAGTTCTTCGCTTCCAAATTTAATTCCTAGACCCAAAATTTATCGGCCCAGTTTATTGCACTTCTCTTTTTGCCTTTTTCAGCGAGTTTTATCTCCAAACATTGAGGGTAATAATTCTAATTTTTTTGTTTGGCGCACAAGGGTGTCATTGAGTGGTATGAGAATCATGAGGTCTCACATTCAAATCTCACGGAAACTAAAACACTAGGTGTTTAGAATCTGTGATCTATGTGTTATTTAACTTGGTGCAGCTTACATTCTCAGCATTAACTGTGCAAAGAAACTAGAGGCTTCCGAGCACTTCTACTTTGATCTAACTAGCAAAATTGGGTTTTTAAATATGAGTTTTTGGGTAGCTTTCATTGTTATCTTTTTTGACTCAATATGGTCACATTTATTGGGTATATCAACTGATAAGTTTATTGCTGTTTCCTAGCAGGTTTTTGCACTAAACTACTTTAATCCGTAATAGTAGCTACGTGATTTAAAATATTGAAAGAAATAACCATAAAGTTTGAGCAATAGATCTGGTAATCTGTACTCTAAGGTTGTTATTGTAGTTCGAGGTTGTTTTATAGTATTATAGCACTTGCTATTAAATCTTTCTGTAAATCCGTTGGAAAGATCTGTGATGTATTTGGTGGACATGATCGGTGCAACTCAAGTACATCCATTCATATATAGTATATGCTGCTGGAATAGCAGCTTAGGAAATTCAGTTCGAGTGACATTATTGGGTCCTACTTATTGATACACACGAAGAGGAGTAGAGATGAGTTCTCCCTATTATATAGCCCTTGATCAAAGTAAATGAATCATTTGTTTGTAACTATGAAGTTTTTGGAAGATGCTTTATTATAAACATCTTATGTGCTCTTTGCGGAAGTGTTTTCCCCTATTTTTTATGGACAAGAGGAGGTAATTAGCTGTAACTTTCTTTGTTATGTTCTAGGAAACAGCAATCGCCAGTCTTCGTGAATTACTAGGAGATCCTGCCATAGGAAGCAACCCTATACTGAGGCTTATTGCTGGGATCGTGTTCATGCATGAGCAGGATTACAATGAAGCTTTGAAACACACAAATGCTGGTGGAACAATGGAATTGTGAGTTGCTCTCTTTTCTTCTGTTGTATAATTGCTTTGAAGGTGCTATTATAGTGTAGAGATACATTGAGGGTATTTTCTTTTTGATGGACTCACTGAAACTTCTGCTTTAGGAACTGGGTGAATGGCTATTCTGAGACAAAAAGGCATGTCTATGTGAGAAGTGGTAGAGGAAATGGTCTTATACCAAAAAGTATTACAGAATGGATATAATAACATAACCTTTTTTATGGGGAAAGTTTAACTAGAACCTTAAAAGTGCTAATAATCTTAATGCAAACTTGTGCAAGTATGAGTTTATGCTAGATCTTCTGGCAGCTGATCGAATCACAGAACTTTTGGTGGTTCAACTCCAAACCCTCCCAAATCCTCCAATTCTGAAATGGCTCTTTCGAAATCTTTTGTTTGATTATCTATTTCTGTTTGTGCACTTTTGTACCCCGTGTTTTCGCTTTTTGTTGTTTGATATTCTAATGAATGGAACTTCATACATATCACAAAACAAGAGAGTGGAACTTCATCATTTTGAAATTTGTGGAGGACAGTGATTAAATCATGGAGAGTGCTAGCTAAGGATATTTATTTCATCACGGTTGTATTCGAATTTATTCCTTAAGCTAAATTAAGAAGCTTCTCTTCAAACTGAATTTGTTTTTCCTTTCTTGCTTCACCTTGGCTAGTTTAGTTTCTAGATGTACCTTGTCATATTTTCAAGTTATGCAAGTGAAACGTTGTAGTCTTGACATTTTTATGAGTTTCTGCTTCAATGGATTTTAGGTCTAGAATACCTTTTATTTTCCATCTACTTTTGAGGTTAGAATCTATTTATAACAACACTTTTCATTTCCCTGACTAAATGTGTTTATGCAGGCATGCTTTGAATGTCCAGATACTCATTAAGATGCATAGGTCGGATTATGCAGAGAAACAATTGAGAATCATGCAGCAAGTTGATGAAGATCATACACTAACTCAACTTGCAATGGCATGGTTAAACTTGGCAGTGGTACATAACAAGTTATATATGGTTAAACTTGGCAGTGGTACATAACAAGTTATATATGGTTGCGTAACAAAAAATTATTAGCAGGGAATACTCATAAATATATTCTGTTTTCAGGGTGGTTCAAAAATACAAGAAGCATATCTTATTTTCCAAGACTTCTCTGAGAAGTATCAGATGACTAGCTTAATCCTGAATGGAAAGGCTGTTTGTTGCATGCACATGGGTAACTTTGACGAAGCTGAGACTCTGTTGCTTGAAGCCTTAAACAAGGTTGCTTTGACATGATAACATCTTCTATATTTATATCGGTTGAGCTATTACTTATAAAAGAATCAATTAACCTTCATATGTCCAAGTTCTGTTGATTATACTGAATGATTTTGCTAATATTCATGTAGCAAAATCGTTCTCACAACGCACTATCATGGCATTCAGACTTGTTTTCACTGCCTTCTCATTATATGCCCATTGTCTTTATGAAAATATTTAATAATGTGTCCCCCATTTCTGTATCACTTACGAGCTTGTTCATTTATGCAGGACGCTAAGGATCCAGAAACGCTGGCCAATCTAGTTGTCTGCAGTCTTCACCTTGGGAAACCATCCGCACGCTATCTCAAGTATGATGAATCATATGTTTACCATTTGTTTCAACTTTTTATTGAATGAATCTAGTTGTGATACCATAATGGTTATAGAAGGATAGAAGAATTACATTTTACAATTTGTCAGATTAAGTCAGGTTCCTAATTCACAACTTTGGAAGTATCTTGGGTTCATAAAATCTTTATATTAATATACTGTTCAACCATGACAAAGTCATGGTAGCTAGAAAGAATTACTAATGGGCTGCTTGTTGTGTGGCTTGGTGTTTGCAGCCAGTTGAAATTGTCAAACCCAGACCACATACTTGTCAAGCGCGCGGCATCTGCTGAAGAAAGTTTTGATAGAGCAGTCCAAACTGTTGCTTGAAGAAAAGTTGCTGCCTGTCTGTCTCTTTATTTTCCTTACTAAAGAGTACAAGAATCAAATGCGGAAGCTATCTTTTGTAGTGTCAGCTCCTTGCATGTTCATTTGGTTATATTTGTCGGACAATTTACAGATTGGCATGTCCATGTAAAATTTACCTGCAACTTAAATATTAGAACTATACTGTTTAAATACCCTTTACCTATGATCTGATTTCGGCTGAGCAAAGCTAATTTTGCAGGCAAATTTTTTTAGAAAATGTTGGTCTTTGTAGCCAAGAGCGTTTTAGTGGCATAACATTTGTCATTGAACTTATGCTTAGGTCATAATTTGTGTCGTTGAACTTATGTTTTGGGTTATAACATGTCCTTGAACTTATGTTCTGAGGCATAACTAGTCCTACTGAACGTAATCTTGCGAGAACGTATATCTCTGCTAACGGGGGTCTTGACGTGACCCAGACGTCGTTGGCGTCGGATCAGTAGGGCTGGCATTCGGTAAGTTCACGCTATCCCTCCCTCTCTCTCCCCTCGTTGGGTTTTCCCGTTTCTACTACTTTGCCATCTCCTCGTCACTGCTTTCGTCGGCGAGTTAAGGTCCCCGTCGACTTGACTTTGACTCCGGCGACAAAGTCGGCGCGCAGATTCGGTTACAAGTGACCGTTTTCGGCGAGTCCAAGATATATGCTGGTTCAGATCTGATTTGCTCCCGGCATCATTCCAGCGACTGTCCGGCGACAATATTTCGACGACTAATTTCTGCAGCAAATTGCCGGGATCCAGCATACCATGCAAGAGGAGGAAGTGGTCTATAAGCTAATCCGGTGACTTTTGACCTTTGCTATTTACTTTCGCATATTATTTTTCGTATCTTGACTTGCTTTAATTTGTTGGGATTGCCTACTGTATTGGATTGGTGACTTGCCTTGCACTCTTATTATTTTGTTTTGTTGTTTTTGGACCTGACACTGTGCTATATATTTACTGTTGTTAGTTCTTGTTTGTGTTTTGTTTTTGTTCGTGTTTCTATCGTTCTTTGTATTTCTTTATGAGTAGTGGCTTTGGGCGTTGATGATAGGGTAAGGTCTAGTCCGGGGGGTTGGGGCTGGGGGCTGGTGTTGGGGTGAGGGATGAGGGGAGGGTGGGTTTGGGGGTGGGGGTAGAGAGGAAAGCTGGTTTGGGGCGGGGGGCTAAGTCCGGTGTTAGGATAGGTTTGGGGTATGGAGCGAGGGGTGGTAGAGGTGGATGCGACTTGAGAGTTGATAGGTTGAAGGTGGGGTTTTGGAACATAGGAGCCTTCAGGGTAAGTCCATAGAGCTTGTGAAGATTCTTAGATAGAGGGGGATTAATATTGTATGTGTTCAGGAGACTAAGTGGGTAAGGTCTAAGGTTAGGGATGTGAATGCGTACAAGCTTTGGTACTCGGGAAGCGACAGATGTAGGAATGGAGTAGGCATCTTAGTAGATGAAGAGCTTAGAGAGTAGGTAGTGGAGGTGAAGAGGATCAACGATAGGTTGATGTCTATTAAGTTCGTCATTGGGGGTGTACGCTGAACGTGTGTAGTGTTTATATGCAGTAGGTGGGCTTGGACGGAGAGGAGAAGAAACAGTTTTGGGAGGCTTTGGATGAGGTGGTGAGAGACGTGCCTAGCTCTGAGAAAATTATGGTAGCAGGGGATTTTAATGGTCACATAGGGGTATTACCAGGAGGCTATGGCGATGTGCATGGTGGGTACGGTTTTAGGGAGAGGAATGATGAGGGAGTGGCTCTGTTGGATTTTATAAGGGCTTTTGGGATGATGGTAGTGAATTCGAGCTTTCCGAAGAAGGAGGATCACCTTCCGAAGCGCAATAGCCAAGACCCAGATTGACTTTCTATTGCTTAAGAAAGGGGATAGGATGTTGTGTCGGGATTGTAAGGTCATTTCGAGTGAGAATCTTTCGACCCAGCACAAGCTTCTGGTGATGGACCTGGGTTTAAAAAGAGGATAGGAAGAGAAGGGTGGGGAGGGCCAACCTAGGATTAAGTGGGGTGGCTTGACGTCGGTGAATGCGCTGGAGATAGGGAAGAAGGTGGCGAAATAGGAGGTATGGGAGTGTAGGGGGATGTGGATGGTATGTGGGATAAGGCAGCTAGGTGCATCAAAGAGATGGCTAGAGAGGTATTGGGTGTCTCGAGGGGCCGGGCTGGTCAGCGTCGGAGGGACTGGTGATGGAATGAAGAAGTTAAGAAGAAAGTGGAGACTAAGAAAGGGGCGTATGCTAAGTTGGTAGAGAGTAAGGATGAAAAGGATAAGCGAGTAAATAGGGAGGAGTACAAGTTAGCTAGAAGAGAGGTCAAGTTAGCAGTTACGGCTATCAAGACGGCAACGTTTAAGAGCTTGTATGAGGGGTTAGAAGAGAGAGACGGGGAAAAAAATTATTTAGGCTTGCAAGACTAGGGGGAGAGGAAAGGGCGGGACCTTGATCAAGTGAAGTGGATTAAGGGGGATGATGGTAGTATGCTGGTGAAGGACGTGCATATTAAGAGAAGATGGCAGTCGTATTTTCATTGCCTCTTAAATGAGGAGGGGGATAGGGACATTGTGTTAGGTGAACTGGAGCACTCAGAGGGGTGTCATGATTTCAGCTATTGTAGGCGTTTTAAGATGGAGAAGGTCAGCGAGGCTGTTCGAAGGATGAAGAGGGGTAAGGCGACGAGGCCGGATGAGATTTCTGTGAATTTTTGAAAGTTTACAGGCAGGGCTGGTGTAAGGTGGTTGGCGGAGTTGTTTAACGGCATCTTTAAGACTGTGAAAATACCTGAGGCTTGGAGATGGAGTACCATGATTTCTTTATATAAGAACAAGGGTGACATTCAGAGTTGCACCAACTATAGGGGTATTAAGTTGTTGAGTCACATGATGAAGATTTTGGAGAGAGTGATCGAGCGAAGGTTGAGGAGGATAATGTCTATTTTGAAGAATCAGTTTGGATTTATGCCCGGACGCTTGACGATGGAGGAAATTCATCTGGTGCGGAGACTGGTGGAGCAGTATAGGAAAAGAAAGAAGGACTTGCACATGGTGTTTATCGACTTGGAGAAGGCATACGATAAAGTCCCTAGGGAGGTACTTTGGAGATGTTTGGAGGTGAGTGGGGTCCCGATAGCGTACATCAAATCGATTAAGGACATGTATGAGGGAGCAAAGACTCAGGTGAGGACGGCAGGAGAAGATTTAAAGCATTTCTCGATTTTAACGGGGTTGCATCAGGGATCGACTCTTAACCTGTTTTTATTTGCGGTGGTGATGGATGTGTTGACACGGCGTATTCAAGGTGAGATGCATTGGTGTATGCTTTTTGCAGATGATGTTGTTTTGATTTATGAGACGCGGGAAGGTGTGAATGATAAATTGAAGGTTTGGAGATAAACCCAGGTTGACTAGGAGCAAGACTAAGTATATGGAATGCAAGTTTAATGACTTGAGGCAGGAGGACGACGGGGTAGTGAGGTTGAGGTCCCAGGTTGTTTGTAGGAAGAATAGTTTTAAGTATCTCGGATCGATAATTCAGAAAAATTGTGAGATTGATGAGAATATCTCCCATCGTATTGGGGCAGGTTGGATGAAGTGGAGGCTAGCCTTGGGAGTGTTATGTGATAAGAAAGTGCCTCCCAAACTGAAAGGCAAGTTCTACAGAGTGGCAGTCTGACCGGTCATGTTGTACGGAGCGGAGTGTTGGCTAATCAAGAACTATCATGTTCAAAAAGTGAAGGTGGCGGAAATGCGGATGTTGCGTTGGATGTGTGGGCTTACTAGGGGTGATAGGTTAGGAATGAGACTGTTCGTGAGAAGGTTGGAGTGGCTTCGGTGGAGGACAAAATGCAAGAAGTTCGACTGAGATGGTTTGGGAATGTGATGAGGAGGGGCACGGATGCCCCAATTCGTAGGTGTGAGAGGCTAGCTTTGGATGGCTTCAGACGGGGTAGGGGTAGGTCAAAGAAGTAGTAGAGAGTGGTGATTAAACGTGACATGGAGCAGTTACAGCTTACCGAGAACATGACCCTAGATAGGAAGGTATGGAGAACGCGAATTAGGATAGAAGGCTAGTGCATGTGGGGGGTGCCTTTGGTACTTTAGTGTAGGGTATTAATGTGTGCGTGTCTTATCTCTGTTGTGCCATGTTGTTTCATGCTTTTATTATGAATTTGTTTATTATTCTCTGTCTTGAGCCGAGGGTCTATCGGAAACAACCTTGCTACCTCTACGGAGGTAGTGGTATGGACTGCGTACATCTTACCCTCCCCAGACCCCACTATATGAAAATACACTGGGTTTGTTGTTGTTGTTGTTGTTTCAATGTCAGAGATATTTTTCGACCACTTTCTTCCTTATTTAAGGGGCAAAATTAAAGACCATCTCAAAATAGAGGCATTTTATTTTATTTTAAAAAAAAAAATAAAATCTTCCTTTATTTAATGAAGAATATTAAATTTAATAAAAGAAGTAAATCATCCTTACTTAAAATAGAATCAAGAAAAATGTTTACCTATATTATATAGTTTTGACCACAAATTAGACATGAATGTAAAAAATAATTTCAACTTCCTACTCCAACTAAAGTACTTTCAACATTTAAAAAATAGCCTCGAAAGTTGGCAATGCTACAAGACACGTGGCTAGTTGGTACCAACTTCCTAATAAAGGTTTTGATTAGGTTAGGTAGCCAAATATAGTGTCTTTTTAGAAAAAGGGAGGAGAAGAGAAATGGAAACATGAAGTAAAATTCAAAATCATGGGTGTAGTTATTATCAAATGTTGATGTGTCACTCTCATATTGCAAATATTTATTATAGTAATAAATAAATTAATAATATTGCCTCAATTTTTGCAGTAGTAGTAGGTGCAATTTCTTGTTCAACCTTAAGTGGTGTTTCATTTTCCTCCTCCTTACACGCCTTTAATTTACATAGTACTAGCAATAATTAGATGGAGAGGCCACATCAATCAAATGTCACTATGCCATTGGTTCTTTATTAGTCAAAAATTATGCAGAGTAGCCGCCTATCTTTAAACCAAACTCATAAAGTAATCGATATTTGTCAAAATTTACTTAGACATCTAAACTAAAACACGTTTCTGTCAAGTCTCTAAACCCCTCATATTTTGTTCCAATTGAACCTTCTTTCCCCTATCAGCAAAAAGTTCAAAGTGTATGTTACACATATGCGATGACGTAGCAAAATGAGCTAATTAAAAGATGACACGTGGCATTGTGGGTCCAATAATTATTAAAAATTAAATATAACTTTTTTAAAAAAACTATATACAAATGGCATTGAGGAAATTATTAAAAAATAATTATAAAATTATTTGAAAAATAAAAATAAAAAACTGATTATTTAAAAAAAAATTATAAACTTTTTTTAAAAATGAAATAAATTATAAAAAAAATATTTAACAAAATTAATTATTAAAAAAATTTATAAAACTTTTTAAAAAATGAAAACAAAAATGGCATTGAGGATATAAATTATGAAAAAATAATTATAAAATTATTTGAAAAATAAAAATAAAAAACTGATTATTTTAAAAAAATATAATTTTTTAAAATGAAATAAATTATTTAAAAAGTATTTAAAAAATAAAAAATATATTAAAAAAATTATAAAACTTTTTAAAAAATGAAAATAAAAAATGG
>NC_061112.1:113262522-113295303 GCF_002878395.1 Capsicum annuum | reverse complement strand
TTTTATTAAAAAAAAATTGGGACCCCCTAATGCTTTTTTGCCTAATTATAAAAAAAAATTATAAAATTATTTAAAAAATAAAAAACTAATTATTAAAAAAAATAATTTTTTAAAAAATAAAACTCCCCCACCTACCCCCAACCCCCAGCGTATTGTTTTATTAAAAAAAAAAAAAATTGGGACCCCCTCATGCTTTTGATTTTATTAAAAAGGGCCTTTAGTGTTTAGAAAAAACATTGTTATTAAAAAAATTATGGGGCCCTCAATGCCACTTGAAATCTTTTTATTTGTAAATCAGTAAAAAAAAATGCTCCTCACGTGCCTCCCACAATGACACTGGACGCGCAGTGCCACACAGGTAAAAAAGGCCCAATTGAAACAAAATGTGAAGGATTTAGGTGTCTAAGTGAATTTTGATAACAAATTTGAGTGTCTATCGATGCCTTTGGCCTTTTTAAAACTTCGAAAGTGCTTACTGTTACTATACCACCACAATAGTTTTAGTACTTATAATCTAATAGATAATTGAGTCTCTAAAAAATAATACGTACATATCTATGTCTTGTTTCTATTTTGTGAAAATACAAAACGATTTTTGATAGATTTTCAGTTTAAGAATAAATGAAAAAGAAGCAACAATAATAAGCAACAACAATACCAAAGAAATTAGATAAGTTGAGTGAAAAATCACTTGCGCTTTTTTCCTTTTGAATGCTATAACATTATTTTAATCCATAGAGATTAGAGAGCCAAACTTTTGCATGTTAATCATAAAATCCCAGATGACTAGATGTACTATTATTACGAGTTGGAGTATATGTCCTATGTGAAATGATAAAATAAATAAGCAATAGCAATTAAACGTTTTAAATATTTATAATTATCAACTAGTCATCAACTCTTACACCAAACCTTCGAATTTATATTCCATTGATACATGCCAGCGTCTTCTGTCTATTTATTTGGCCATTAGGAACTCATACAGCCAGCATTTGAAACAAAAAAAAAAAAAAAGGAAAAATAGTAAAGAAAATCAATAAGTTTTCTCTCTCCCCCCCCCCCCCCTTATTTGGTAGGGATGTTCGGAGTGTGGTTCATATATATATATATATATATATACTCCCTTCTTTTAAAAAAAATAACTTACTTTAACAGAAAGTTTAAGAAAATAAAAAAGATTTTTAAATTTTATAGTCTTAAATTAAAGTTGTGTCAAATGTATCAAAATGTCCTTTGATCTTGTGGTCCTAAATATAACATGTGCAAAGTTGAAATTAAAGTATTGTCAAAAAAGGAAAAAGGTCATTCTTTTTTAAATAGACTAAAAAGAAAAGTAAATCATTCTTTTTTAAACGGAGGAAGTACTAGATATCATATGCTGTTTTTTTGTCTCAATTTATATGTTGCTAATGAAATATTTGAGAAAGCCAATCAGATTTGTTATATATAATTTTAAATATTTTAAGTTGTTAATTATATTATGATTTATACGACTTTCAACGTAATTTTCAAGTAATATCCTTTTATCCTAATTAATATGACATCGATAACTATTGTAATCTATAATACTTTTTCAACGTTGTAATTTACTATTTTAAACTGTTTGCTATTATAATTTATAATACCTTTCTTGTTCAAACTTTTATATATTGATAGTGAATTTAGACTTTAAAACTAATTTTAATTTTTAATTATTTTAATTTATAATATTTTTCGATTTCAATTTAAGCGACATTAATATAATTTCAACAGTAACCAAATATCACGATTGAAATATCGAAATTGGCACGTCTTGAATGACTCATGATAATTAATTAAAAAGTGATATAACAAAATTGCTATAAAAATACTTTTAAAATTTTTTTAAGCGAGCCTCACATAAGATGTCAAATTAATTTAAAACATCAAGATTATCAATTTTTAAATACTTTAAATGACTCATAATAATTAATTATAGGTAATATAGCAAAATTACAGTTAAAGCAGCTGAAACAGCCATGTCATAAATGTCTATTTTACTTTATAAATATTTATTGTATTTTTTATTAAATATTATTAATTTTGTAATAAGTAATGTCATATAATGATTAATTAGGGTGATATAGTAAAATCACGGAGGAAGCAGGCAGCTGGAAGCAGGCAGCTGTCGAACGCCAGCTGCCTGCTTTCGAGAGCTGTTACTCGCTCCTAGATATCAGAGCCCGTGCCAGCACGGGCCCAATGTGCTACTTTTCGGATATTATATGTTATTTTTTATCTCAATTTATATGTTGCTAATGAAATATTTGAGAAAGCCAATCAGATTTGTTATATATAGTTTTAGATATTTTAAGTTGTTAATTATATTATGATTTATACGACTTTTAGCGTAATTTTCAAGTAATATCCTTTTATCCTAATTAATATGACATCGATAACTATTGTAATTTATAATACATTTTCGATGTTGTAATTTACTATTTTAAACTGTTTGTTATTGTAATTTATAATACCTTTCTTGTTCAAACTTTTATGGTATTGATAGTGAATTTAGACTTTAAAAGTAATTTTAATTTTAAATTATTGTAATTTATAATATTTTTTGATTTCAATTTAAGTGACACTAATATAATTTCAACATTAATCAAATATCACGATTGAAATAGTGAAACTGACACGTCTTGAATGACTCATAATAACTAATTAAAAGTGATATAACAAAATTGTTATAAAAATACTTGTGAAATTTTTTTAAGCGAGCCTCACATAAAATGCCAAATTAATTTAAAACATCAAGATTATCAATTTTTAAATACTTAAAATGACTCATAATAATTAATTATAGGTGATATAGTAAAATTACAGTTGGAGCAGCTGAAACAGCCATGTCATAAATGTCTATTTACATTATAAATATTTATTGTATTTTTTATTAAATATTATTAATTTTGTAATAAATAAATATCATATAATAATTAATTAGGGGTGATATAGTAAAATCACGGAGCAAGCAAACAACTGGAAGCAGGCATATCGAACGCCAGCTGCCTGCTTTCGAGAGCTACTACTCGCTCTTCTTTATAGTAGTAATATATATATTAGAGGAGTATAGTCCGTGTCAGCACGAACTCAACATTAAGATATTTTGATTATATACGATAAGTTAGATTGATATCAATTTGAATTATGAATTATAAAACATGAATACACAAAATATATTAACTACTTGATAGTCTTTTTCAAGGAGCCAAATTATCTCACAAGATAATTATGTATAACTTACTCATACAAATAACAAAATTTGATGCATTATGAAGTTTAGCTTTTTAATCATATGACTGAGATTTGCTACATTTAGTATAAAATATGAGATTAAAATTGATACATAAGACTTGACACTTGTATAAAATAAAAAATAATTGTTGAAAAAAATAAAGGTTTATCTAGTCATTGCATATTACATGTTGGTTGCAATTAATAATCCAAAATTGCAAAGTATTCCCCTACTAAGGCGACATAAACAACTTGTGCTTTCATTTTTTCTTCTCTTTTTTTTTTGGTCAACTTATTCTTTGAAGTTAAATTAAATTAATATTTTAAATTTAATTTTTAAGTGTTTTGAAAATTATATAAAAAAGAAAATTATAGGTTACCATATGTCATATTAATTTAAGTTATTTGACTTTGAGAACACGATAAAATATACTTCTGTAGATGTTTTATTGAACTTTGCTTTTGTACGTATTCCTTCCATTGAAACGTATGAATCGTTTGTTAGAGTGTATAATAATAATTTTGAATAGAGTGTATTAGTAATTTTTGCATTAATAATGCTTGTATTAGTAATATTGATATTATTTATGCTATCATTATTTCCTATACACTGTTTGGTGTGCTGTATTAGAACTTGCCTTTTCAATCTTGATATATTTAAACAAAAGTTTAAAAAAAGAATTGCATATACATTCTAACATTTATTCGGGATCTAGCACGGGTTCAATATATGTCATGTTTTGTGTCAATTTTCATAACACAAATAGAATTTAGATAATCAATCATAATTTTAATATATATTTAGATAATTTAAGTTGTTAACTATTGTAATTTATAATATTTTTGATGTAATTTTCAAATAATATACGTTACTTTTCTTGTCCAAATTTTTGTGGCGTTGATAGTCAATTATATTTTAAAAATAAATTAAATTTTTAATTATTGTGATTTATGATACTTTTCTTCTATTCCAATTTAAATGACACTAATATAATTTCGAGAGTCAACCAAATATTTTATATCTTTTAAATTTTTTAAATTATTAATTATTGAGATTATAGTAATTTTTCACGTATTTTTTAAAAATATATAACAGATTAAATTGTTTTTAGATATTTTAAGTTGTTAACTATTATAATTTATAATACTTTTTATATAATTTTTTAATAATATATGTTACTCTCCTTGTTCAGAGTTTTGTGTCGTCGATAGGCAATTATATTTTTAAAATAATTTAAATTTTTAATTTTTGTAATTTATAATATTTTTTATTTCAATTTAAGTGGCACAATGCTTAGATGGACATAATAATTAATTAGAGGTGATATAATAAAATCGCGATTGAAGCAGCGAAGCATAAATAAATATCTTAAATGACTTACAACAATTAATTAGAAGTGACATAGCAAGATTACTATAAAAAATACTTGTGAAAAAAATTTAAGTGGACCTTATATAAGATGTCAAGTTAATTTAAAAAATCAAGAGTTAATTTATCATTTTTATATATATTTTACCTTTTTAAATAAATATTATTATTTTTTCAATACTTTAATGACTTATAATAATTAATTAGGGGTGATATTTAGTAAAACTATGGTGGAAACAGCTGAAGCAGACATGTCATAAATGTCCATTTTACCCTTTTAATTAAATATTATTAATTTTTTAATACATAAATGACTTATAATAATTAATTAAGGGCAATATAGTAAAATCACGATTGAAGCAGATGAAGCAGACATATCATAAATGTTTATTTTTTTAATTAAATATTATTAATTTTCAATACATAAATAATTTATAATAATTAATTATGGGTGATATAATAAAATCAAAGATTGTATATTATTAATTTTTCAATACATAAATAATTTAAAATAATTAATTAAGGGTGATATAGTAAAATCATGATTGAAGCAGTTGAACAGACATGTCATAAATATTTATTATATTTTTTTAATTAAATATTATTAGTTTCTTAATATATAAATAATTTATTATAATTAATTAAGAGTAATATAATAAATTACGGAAGAAGCAGCCCACTGAAACCCTGATAGTAGAAATATATATAAAAGTGATGATACATATATATGTCCAGGTCAAAATACAGACAACTCTATGGCAGATGTTCTTTAGTTATTTAAACATTTGACAATGATGAGGGCATCTTTTTTAGAAATTTAATTTGACTACTCTCTTTGCATATTGCATGTGAGATAACAGTTATACAAAAGGTGCTAATATTACCTACCCCAGCATTGTTGATAAAAGGCTTAAGGGATATTTAGAATTGAGAAAATAACAACTTTGGTCCTTGTATTATTGCTTTGGATGGATTAGAGGTCCCGTAATTTTCACCTTTCATTTTGAGAAGATATTCAACATAAAATCTGAGAAGAGGAGCCTCGAAGTAATTGATAAGTTGTTATCATATGATTAGAAGGTCACAGATTCAAATCGTTAAGACACTCTATGAATTTTTCTTTAATAAAATTTTAAAAATCATGAGATGATCATGTCAATACACTTCTTTTGTTGTCAACGTAAATTAATGTGAATCTAATAAGGTTGGTTTGATGAAAACGAACTTATTTTTCACTCATTGAGTTGGTATGTTTGTGCATCAACATTATCTCAGTAGTTCAAATATGTTAAGCTTTAGTATTGGAATATTAGTTTCGCCTTAAGCAAAATAAATACTAGTATTATTTTTGATATCGTAAATATTGAGTTCAGCAAGTAAAATATTGTAACATATTCATTTTAATAAATATTTTAAACAAGATAATAAGTTTCACTAACAAAAGTCTAAACTTTTGCGACAAAAACAATTACAAACTTAAATGTAATTCTTTCTAACTCATTAATGATTTTGCCTAAAAAATTTGAAATAATATTTGTAATTTTTTTTTCTAAATAAGTACTTATTTACCAAATTGATCCTTTTTTAAAAAAAAAAAAATTCAAGCTTGAAATATAAATTTAACAGGTTAAAAATAAGTTTAATTTTTTTTTTTCTAGTTTTAATTCACTAAAATTAAGCTATATTTTTATCATCCAAATAGAGTTTGGACTTCCATATACTCCATTTCATGTTTAAACTGCTAATACTCTTATACAACTTTAAATCGAGACACTGTTTTCAGTTTGAATCAAATATTTTGTAATTCTAATTAATTTAAAAATTGGTGATTGGAGGCAGTCGTTCACCACCAAAGAATATGATGCAGTGAATGAGATTGTTTCTTCTTTTAAGTAAAGAACTCGAACCTATCGAATAAGTCTTTGCCTTTAGTTACCTAAACAACAGAGCACTGGTTCCGACGACCGTCGGCAAATGGACCCACAATTTTTTTTATTCGTACTATGTATTTTACTCCAATGTATGGGAATCTCTACAATGTATACTAACCCTGTTATAATATGACTGACATTCGAAAATAGGGAAAAAGTGAAATATAAAAAGACTGGAGTAGTAATAAATGTGAATGACAGAGTAATGAACTAGCTGGACACGTTGCATGTAAAGTAAAGTTGGGCCCACGAATCCTGTTCTTCCTCAAAACCCTTTTTGGGATCTTCAAAAGCTAACAGATAGCTTCTTCTGTTGGTCCTTTACTCTTTTGAAATAAATAAACTAGGGTCCACCAAAACTTAAACTTAGGTCCCGTTTCACCGTGATGGTAATTTTTTAGAGTTGGAGTTAAAGTAAGAGTTGATGTTGTGTTACCGTAAATATAAATTGAAGTTGTTTTTAAAATTTTATAAAAAATGTATGAGTACTTTCATCAAAGTAAAATAATTTTTACCAAAGTAAAATAATTCTTATAACCAAACGCTACTATTTTTATTTTTTTCACTAAGAATAATATTTCGAAAAAAAGTAAAGATTCTTATAATCAAACGCCTACTTAGACCCTATTTGAGAGCGAAAGAGAGTTAGATCATGTGATAAGGATCACTCATCTCTAATTTTAAGATTGTAAACTTGAATTCATAAGCAAAAAAAGTTGAAAGTTCCTTCCAGGGAAAGTAAATTAAATTGTATAGAGTGGAATTAGTTGAGTATACCTGATATTCAAAGGAGAAAGCGAAGATAGTTTGAGAATGAAAGTTCACCAAGAGGGTATTCTCGAGTAAGAAAAAGTAAAAATATGCAAGAAGCTAAGGAAGGTTCGGACAACTACTGACATGGACAAAGAAATAAAAAGGAACAAAGTGTCAAAGGAATCAAATACAGGAACACGCTCGTATGTAAACCTGAATGCTACGAGAATACTAGTTAGCACCATTAACAACATCTCCACGTGGCCTTCTATCATTGGTTTCTTGATAAGGGACACGATACTAAACACAAAACAGCCAAGAACAACAAGAGAAAACCAAGAACAAGATACAAAACAAGCACAAACAGCAACACAAAGAATCCGAGAATAAGAAGATAAGACACAAACACACAAATGCAATAAGATAAACGGATAGGTGAGATAACATAAGAAGTTACGAAGAAAGAAGAACCAAATCGTGTATTAAACGATAAGACCCTCAAACTCGCAACAACAAACACCAATCTTCTTACGATGACCGCTAAGGGAATCAACTTCACCTTACAACCACCGTTTCTAAGCAAAGATCAATAATGGATTTTCCAAGCCCTACACTAATGACTTTTTCAAGCCCTACACTAAGAGTTTTACACTCTCAAAAAGAGGAGAAGTCTTTCACATATTCATCATTCAAAAACTAAAGAGAAAAGACCTAAAAGAAACTATATATAGCCTTATTACATAATGGAAGACAAAATGACTCCAATACCCTTAACGAGGTGGGGCGGCCATGGAGTGTTACCTGGACAAGTCTAAGTAAACAAAATGCCCTTAATGAAGGGCCCAAAATCGTGAGTCCTCAATCTTCAATGCTCCAAGCAATCTTTCACACGTGAGATTGCTCTTTGGTGTACTCAAATCGGCCTCTCCATGTAGGATCCCGTGTCCTCAATGCGGCCAAAGCATGATGTCCCACGTACTGACTTCGAATGATGTCATCGAAAGCTAAGGTGTCCATTTTACCCGTACCATCCTCCCCTTCTTGAAAATGATTCGACCTCAAATCTAAATCTTGTAAAATAAAAGAAATGACAAACGAATACAAACTTCTCATGGCATGAGGGTTAGGGTTAGCACGATAAATCGTCTCAACATACCAAGGTTGCACATATTTAAAATATAACCAAGGATCCTTTGAACTAAATATTAAATGCTTAATGAAAAATGCACAAAGGATTAGGTTACGAAAATCACCAAGAGATAAGGACGCTACAAGGGTCTTAATGGCATCACTCGGTCTAAAAGGTAGAATTAGGATCTTATGAGCCGCAAGACACAATTGCCTTTTTATCTCTTCAAGATACCACACCAAGGGTGGTGATTCAGTTGATTCTAAAGTCCACGAGATCCATATAGCACTATTACTCACACAAGTGGACTTACAAATAAATTACCTCTACATAAAATAAATCCAAAACTAGTATGGACGTCATCATAGGCAAATAGGTAGTATAGGAAGGAATCAAGTATAGAGACATACACGGATGAAGAAAAAACAATTAAGCACATACACTTTCTTTCTTGCAAATAAATAAACAACTCGGCATCCACAAGTTGATATTCACGTAACTCAAACACAAGTGTGTCAAGCAAGGGTGCGCATTTAGAAACATTACCCCAAGGAGTCAATGACACCTTTGCCCGTGGGTTTTCAAGACGGACTACACATTCCTTACCCTTAAGAGTACTCTCATCTTTCAAAAAGAGATTTCCATCTTTAGGAGGAATATTTTCACACCATAGTGGATTAGCATATCGGCTATAGACTTCAAGGCAATCTATACCATCATTTTCTCCACTAGGTTCCTTAGGAGTATGTATATCATCTTCAAACAAGATATTATACCTAAAGAGAGCATGATCCATCTCACGGGCAAATTTGGAACAAGAAAGTTCTTCACTCTCTAAAAGATCAATATCAAGTTTCAAAGAGGTTTTAAGTACAAGATCATCCCAAGCATAGCTCTCGGGTTCACTCTAATTTTGTTGACCAACATTTTCAAGTACTTCACTCACTTAGTTCTATTAATCACATCACACACATACCCAAGTGGTGGAAAATTTTCACAAATAAGTTGATCAACACCAATTACACAAGATGATGTACTTCCATTTAACATATAGGCTTCAACACTAGGTGGACATAAATTGATCTTACAAGAAGAGTCAATTTGGTCATCAATAGGATAAAATAGTATATCCAAACTCACAACATGTACATTATCAACAAGAGGAAAAGAATCATTAGACTCACAAGTAAGTAAGCTATTACTCATACTCAATGGGCTACTACCAACACAATTATCATTCACATGCACAAAAGTGCAAGAGTTAGCTATTTTACCTTTAAGTTGTTGAGTAAACTCTCATTTGCTGTGTTGTGAAGGTCTTCCACAAGCTTGGGCAGCAACTTCACTTTGGCATTGCTTTCTTCAATTTCCATGTCGGAACCTACACAAATATCCTTAGAAATAAAAGGACAAACACTATTAGCTCGGTTTGGTAGCAATCCCCTCACTTCGCTCCACACAACCTCTCCTTTTTCCATTCTCGGATTACCACCTTACACACTCTTACGTCTTTCAATCTTTATCTCTCATCATTACTTGGATTGGGGTAGGTGAACACTTCTCTTTGTGGCCCCAACAAAATGTACGTCACAAGGTGATTTCCTCATCGGTCTCTTACAACATTAGGCCAATTTAGCACATTTGGAACTTTATGTTGTGCAAACCAATCGGCACCCAAGCTCACATGATCGTAGGTTATGGGAAAAAGATTGGACCATAGCCCCTTATGGTAATTAAATTGGGTGAAGACAACATTTACCCTCTTGGTAACCTTAAACCCGTCCAAGAAGTATGGAACAAGTAAAGGCTCTCGAAACAAACCCCAAGTAGTCAATCATGGATAGAAGGATATAGTTTCTATAGTACCTATCATTTAACACAATGAGGCAGCCTGGTATCCCACAAATGGTCATCTTTCCAGAGTATACACTCCTTTTCGGATCAATATTTTAAGGCACATGATTACCCGTTGGTTTTAGAGATGTATATCCTCTTCTTCTCATGGGACAACCTCTACTATAGCTAGGATAACCATTCACACCATGTCGATCTTGATAAGAAGTACTACAAGGTAAATAAAATGAATTTTCACACTCCTCAAATGTACTCTCATCATAGCTCTCATAAGCTTTGAGAGTGAAATGGTTATACCTAACACCAAATCTAGGTTCGGAGTAGGAAGTGTAAGACTCCTTGCATGCCCCAACTTCATCATAAGAACCACTACGAGGTCCTATATCATCTCCATATTCCCCATAAGTGCTAGACACTTCATTCCCCTCGTTTTCTCCCCTAACATCGTGACCCTCAAATCTGCCCAAGTTTTGATCATGGCTATTTTCATAGCCCCCACAATCTCTCTCAACTTCGTAGCCATAAAATCCCTTACTACAATCATAATCTCCTATGCTGTAGTCACAATAATCACCGGCTATCGAATATATGTTCCCCTTATATCACCTTTTAAACCTACAAAAAGAATAAACAAGATTAATAGTTAAAGCTCCTCTCCAACACTCGTAACACTCACTTTTGTGATTCTCACAATCGAAGCGGCGAATATTGAAATTTGTTTATACTCCTGTGGTCAATAAGGTGTCAATCACTACTTAGCGGCTGGAATAGATTTTTGTTTGATCGACTCAAGACACAAAATAGAAAATTATACTTACGAACTTAAAACAAAAAAGTTCAACGAATCAAAACGAGAAAAGCACACAAAGAATGAAAACACAAAAAAAAAGCAAACTCAAACAACTAATTCACAATCTAGTAGGTGATTACTAGTTGCTAATTAGTACTAGACTCAAGAAATAAAACTAAGGAAACAAATAAAAGAAACTTAGAAATCTGAAATTTTGAGCCTAAGGTTGTTTTTGAAGGGCGATGATGTGGCAGTTTGGTGATGTGGCAGTTTGGTGATGTGGCAATTTGGTGACGTGGTAATTTGCAATTTGAATTGGTCAAATTTTAATTTGGAATGGTAAAAATCAACTTTGGGAGGGAAACAACAAGACTTGGAGCTTTTTTTTTTTTAATTTTAAAAAAGGTTTGACTTCCTTGCACCCTTTTGGCAAGACACCTTTTTAAAAGGTTGTTGGCTCTTTCCTCTTTTGTTAGTCTTGGAATAAGCACTTACTCCTTTTTGGTAAACAAGACTTTTGAAAGCTCTTTTGCTCCCTTTTCTTTTTGGATGTCTTGGGATTGTGTCTTTCAAGACAAACATAAAACCACACTTCTTTCATCACCCCTTTAGATCAAACTACTCCCTTTTAAATGTTCTTGCTCAACAATACATGAAGAACAGCAAGAACATTCAAAAATGGAAATCAACCCAAATGAGCTCCAAATTGAATGATTTTTGTTTCTTTTAGCTACGTTGAACTCCACAACAACAACAACACGTTTCAAACTCACATCCTCAACAATAAATATCAAACACACACTTTTAAGCCATCAATCCTCAAAAAAAGCAACTATCAAAGTTCAAGAACAACTTAGAAATGACTCAAAATTCAGATCTTGACTCTTTTAGTGTTAGTGAAGAAGGAGCTAACACTAGAAACAACCAAAACATATAAAAATCTTCTAAATCTAAGACACAAATTTTAATCTAGACACCAAAAATGGGACAAAGTATTTCTTTTTGGATTTTTGTTTTTTCAACACCTTTTTTGTGATTTTCAAATTAACAAGCCTAAGATTGATTCCGTAGGAATAAAATCAATCCTTGCTCTGATACCAAATGATAAGAGACACGATGCTAAACACAAACCAGCCAAGAACAACAAGAGAAAACCAAGAACAAGATACAAAACAAGCACGATTAGCAACACAGAGAATCCAAGAATAAGAAGATAAGACACAAACACATAAACGCAATAAGATAAAGGTATAGATAAGATGACATAAAAAATTACGAAGAAAGAAGAACCAAACCGTGTATTAAATGATAAGACCCTTAAACTCGCAACAACAAACACCAATCTTCTTAGGTAACCGCTAAGGGAATTAACTCCACTTTATAACCACCGTTTCTAAGCAAAGATCAATAATGACTTTTTCAAGCCCTACACTAATGGCTTTTCCAAGACCTACACTAAGGGTGTTATACTCTCAAAGAGAGAAGAAGTCTTTCATATATTCATCATTCAAAAACTAAAGAGAAAAGACTTAAAAGAGACTATATATTGCCTTATTACATAATGGAAGACAAAATGACTCCAATACCCTTAACGAGGTGGGGCAGCCATAGATTGTTACTTGGATAAGGCTAAGTGAACAAAATAGCCTTAATGAAGAGCCCAAAATCGTGAGTCCTCAATATTCAATGCTCCAAGCAATCTTCTATACACGAGATTGCTCTTTGGTGTACTCAAATCTGACCCTCCATGTAGGATCCCGCGTTCTCAATACAACCAAAGCTTGATGCCTCACATACTGACTTCGGATGATGTCATCAAAATCTAAGGCGTTCATTTGACCCATATCAGTTTCGGTTCTATAGGGTTCATTTGGAACATTAATATTGGCTATTACCTCACTAATATAACCTATAAATAATTTATCCGAATAATTTATGATTCTATTCTGACTTCTAGCAATATAGAATATGCTCTAAGGTCCTATTAGAAATGAAGAAGAGTAGTTAACCACTGCTGAACTCTACTCCAATGGATTTTGGCAATTCCAGAACCTCTCATTTAAACTACCTCTTGATATCAAGATCATGGCATAAGGTTCATTCATTCCTCATAACAACCATAATGAGGATAAATTCATTTGGGGTTTCACCAAGAATGGAATCTTCTCGACCAGTACTGCATATGCTCTTACAAATAATGACATCTGGCAGGCTAAATGCCCAACAAATTAAAAAATAGTTTTTGGCTCCTCTCTCACAAAAGACTACCCACTAGTCTCTACCTCAAAAGATGAGCCTAGACATAAATCCTAACTGCCAGTTTTGTGAAGCCCATGAAGAAGACATCGACCATATCTTCTTTTATTGCAGTACTACAGTTACTTTTGGACCAAATTTTCTAGCTATAGTATCCATAACTTAACCATTGTTACCTATAACGTAAGTACCAGTAACTGGAGATCCTTTTGGAACACTTTACAAGGAAAAACTTATAATAAATAGGTCACATGAGATGTCCTTATTCCTTTCTGCCTATAGAATATATGGCTCACAAGAAATAACAACCTCTTCAATAAGAAAAAGGATGACATCACAACTAAAGAGGCTTTTTCTCATGCAACTGAGTACCAACTTCTAATCAGTAATCACCACAACCAAACCCCCACACAAACCATTCAAATCAGTTGGTTTTTTCCTATCTAGGCTTCTACAAACTCAATACCGATGCCTCAATCAAGCATAGCCCTAGCAAAGAAGAGCTAAGTGAAGTAACCAGAAACCACAATGGAGACTGAATAGTAGGATTTATGAAAAGAATCCCCAATGCTACTAGCTATCCGGTACGGCCTAAAACCACTTATCATTAATATGGATTCACCGGAGGCCATACTTATGTTCTCTAATAAGCACTTATCACTTAATAATTTGATTTTTGAATGGAGGTTCTTGCTAGAGAAAGTGAAAGCAGCTCTACCAGTGCATATGTTTAGGGTGGGGAACAGGGTAAGGGACATGTTAGCTAAGGAAGGTTGGAAGATGCTAGTGAAAGGGAACCTAGTCTTTTTGTTTGTTCCCCCTGTGTTTGTGTTACCAACAGTTAACGCAGACAAATTAAAAACTAAGTATTGTTGGAAAATTTTGGTTTGTAATATCAATACTCATGGCCAATAGTTGGCCCAGACATTTTTTGATGCCCACCCGGGCATTTCTGTAACATAACTCTATTTATTTAATGTATGCACCCGATTAACCAAAAAAAGTAGTAACACTTTCTCTTCTTGCACATCAAGTTTGTCTTTAGTCTTTATTAAATTTCTTATTCTAACAATTATGTGGCAAAAAATCATTCGGGGTTGGAATTTATCTCGGAAAGACATTAAATATATGCTCAAAAACATTTGGATACACACTTTTGCTCTTTATTTAGGTCCCTTACTTGTTTTAGCATCTATTAGTCACATTAGATGAGCTATACTAACTTTTTCTAAAAAAATGTCTTACTTATTTAGCTCACTATTAAATCAATAGTTAAATCACCGCCAAGCGGACTTAAAATAAAGGTTAGATTAAGACACGCGCTCTTCATCTTATATAAATTCAACTGTACCAACTTTAAGGACAAACATAAAGATTAAGAAAATGAACATGGTATTGAAGAAGGTGGTATACACTATCATCTCATTAGAGTAATTATTGATAGTTATAGATACTTATTGAAAATGAATATGTCGCTATCGCACACCTCTCCGGGAGACAAATAAATGTGCATATTCTTTTTGTGAACGAAAGTCACAAACATGCAATAGATTTATTGAAAAGAATCAAAGATGAACTCAAGGATATACAATATTCTATCCTTCTAATGCATAAATCAGGTAGCGTATTAATGATATTAATAAATTTATTTAACTTATTGTTATACAAAGAAATTTTAGGTTCTAAGTGAAATGTGAATGAAAAATAGAGGAAAAATGAAATGTGTAGTCACTTTATAAAAGGAGTGTTTCTCCACATTGGTGGGAGAAAAGAAAATTCTTGTGCTTAAGTATAGAGGCACTCCTTCATGTGGATAATGAGACAAGATGAAGACAAGTCTCGCATTGTCGTCGTTGCTCGCTCGACTTTGACATTTAAATAATGATTGAGATATCTTTTTGAATAAAATTCATTTGAAACTTAAGAGTTATTAATTTTCATATCCAGAATCTTGAATCTGAAAAAAAAACATGAGCACATACGGACGCATGTCATAACACACCTTCAAGGATCGCGACTCTTCAGTTCATTTTTCAAATGACGAAGAGCGATAACAAGCGCATCTAGTCATGTGTCAGCGCACATGCCAACACATGTCGGCCTCAATATTTTGGTTTTGGGAAAAATGTGATGTGCAACCGCATCTCATCATGTTTGGTTGCACAAAGGTTAGCATGTGAACCCTATGCTTTGAAACAATGCAACTCTTCATGAACCATTACTTCTTTTCTGAAACAACATCGTTTAACTATCAATACCTAATTTTTTTCTCAGGTATAGGTATGGAATTTTGAAGTTGTAAACATTTCTTCTTCTGAAAAACTCAAGTTTAATTTGCAAAGCGTTGAATGAGTTTGTAATTCAATAAATTTGAGGTACTATCATTTGTTGAAGTGAATCATTTTATTCTGTGAGGATATATATCATTAACCTTGGGTACTTTAGGAGAATAATTTTCTTAAGAACACACCGTGAATTCGGTGGACTTGGTTCTTTCTTCATCTCGTTCTTTTACTATTTTGAGAAATAGTTTGAACTTCATTGATTGTTCATAAATTGTTTGAATTTTGTGTTTGAAGTTCATGTTGAAAATACAGATTTGATAATCCGAAACAACAGAAAAATCAATGTGAATTTTGTCCCTCTTTCATATCAACAACAACAATAACAAACTTAGTGTATTCCCATATAGTGGGGTCTGGGGAGGGTAAAATGTACGTAGTCCATACCACTACCTCCGGAGAAGTAGAGAGGTTGTTTTCGATAGTCCCTCAGCTCAAGACAAAAAATAGTAAACAAATTCGTAATAAAACATGAAACAAGATGGAATAACGAAAATAAGACTCCTACAAAGTAATACACATACACTAATGAACCAAAGGCACCCCCCACCCCCATCCCTTCCTACTAGCAACTCCAACCTATGGACCTAACCCTAAGACTCTCGGCGCGACTACCCCATAGCTCTCCTAACTACTGACTATGATCCACCCACATGCACTAGCCGTCTAACCTAATTCGTGTCCTCCATACCTTCCTATCTAGGGTCATGTCCTCAGTAAACTGTAACTGCTCCATGCCATGTCTAATCACCTCTCTCCAGTATTTCTTCGGCCTACTCCTACCCCTTCTGAAATCATCTAAAGTTAGTCTCTCACACCTACGAATTGGGGCATTCGTGCCCCTCCTCATTACATGTCTGAACCATCTCAATCGAACTTCTCGTATTTTGTCTTCCACCGAAGCCACTCCCACCTTCTCTCGAATAATCTCATTCTTAACCCTATCACACTTAGTAAGCCCACACATCCAACTCAACATTCACATTTATGCCACCTTTAATTTTTGAATGTGAGAGTTCTTGACTGGCCAATATTCTGCTCCATACAACATGGCCGTACAGACTGCCACTCTGTAGAATTTGCCTTTAAGCTTGGGTGGTACCTTCCTATCACACAACACTCCCGAGACGAACCTCCACTTCATCCATCCTGCCCCAATACGGTGGGAGACAACCTCATCAATCTCTCCATTCCCCAGAATCATGGACTCGAGATACTTAAAATTATCTCTCTTACAAACAACCTGAGAATCCAACCTTACTACCACCTCATTCTCCTGCCTCAAGTCATTAAACTTGCACTCCATATACTCTGTCTTGCTCCTACTCAACCTGAACTCTTTAGACTCAAGAGTTTATCTCCAAACCTCCAATTTGTCATTCACACCACTATGCGTCTCATCAATCAAAACTACATCATCTGCAAAAAGCATACACCAAGGCACCTCTCCTTGAATACGTCGTGTCAACACATCCATCACCAACGCAAACAAAAATGGGCTAAGAGTCGATCCCTGATGCAGCCCTGTCAAGACAAGGGAATGCTCTGAATCTCCTCCCGCCGTCCTCACCTGAGTCGTTGCTCCATCATACATATCTTTAATCGATCTGATGTACGCCATCGGGATCCCACTCACCTCCAAGCATCTCCACATAACTTTCCTAGAGACTTTGTCGTACGCCTTCTCCAAGTCGATGAACACCATAGGTAAGTCTTTCTTTCTTTCCCTCTTTCATATATATATATTACACCTCAATAAGAAGGTTTGACATTTCAATTCCGGCTCTTCGTCACCTACATTTCTAGTATTGTATGTTTCAAGAGTTTGTGCTATTCGCCCATTAAAGCGATACCATATTTTCCAACAACGTTCTCATTTGCAATTGGTTTTAGAGGCCGGCAAATATTGCAAAACATATGGCAAATGTAGAAAAGTCAATTCAGGAAAAGTAAACTGAAGTTTGAAGTTTGAATTTGAATACAAATAGTATTAATATGAAATAGATGTTCAATACTGAAAATATATAGGTGAAAGACACCAAAAGGGCCGCGTCTCTCTATCGCTTTCACATTTTCTGCCCCTCTTCCCACGAAGAAAGTGGACACCAACTAGCAAATAGAGGGCCCCACACTTCTACCCTTTTCCTCTTTCACCATTTTTCTTTTTTATCTTTAATATTAAATAATTAAACAAATAATAATAATCAAATTTAAATTTTAATAAAATATATATTAAATTACATTTTAAAAATAAATATATCAAGTAAACAAGGCCAAGTACAGCGAAATTAAGGGCGTACTATTCCCTATATTTTCGGTTGACTTGATACAGTTGTTAAAAAATAAAATATGTGACTAAATAAAAGTAACGTTATCATATAGTACTTCCTCAGTCGTCCCATTTTATGTCAAAAAAAGAATATCATTTTTTGTTATTTGATAACTATTTAATAATATTATATTTATTTTATTATCAGTGAATCTCATTTATTATAAAAGGAGAGTAACAAAAAAATAAATATTAAAATAATTTTACTTTTGTTTTAGTTGACTTTATTTTTAAAAATATTTATTTTAATTTAGTTATTTATTTGATGAAAGCAAGATAATTTTATTATATTTTTTAATATTATTTTTAATATTAAATAACTAAATAAAGTATAGTTACTTAAATTTATATTTTTAATATATAATTAATAAAATTAATTTGATAAAATAAATTTATAATTAATATTTTTTAATAAATATTTTAAATTAATAACGCCAATTAATATGAAACAAAAGAGCAGTATTACATGAGAGCATACAATAATACGCGCAAGACACCATGGACTTGGTTGTTCGTTAGCCAGCAACATCACCGATACTCAACCTTCTTCTTCCTCTTTGTACGTTTCTCTGCTTTTTCTATAATCTTCTTTTATTCATTTTTATTCTTTCTCTCTCTCTATATGTATTTACTTAAAACCTTCTTCTTTTCATTGGCTTTATCATTTTGGGGTTTCTAGATATACTCTCTAATATAGATATACTGTCTTGTTTTGGAAATTGAAGCTCTAAATTTTTGTTCTCCAGTTTAAAAGAAAGGTGCTACACATTTTCTTGAATGAAAAAAGATTGTGTTTTTGGGTTTGTGTTATTGTTCTTTTCTGTTCTGGGTTTGAATTATGTTTTCTTGAATGTAAAGGGTTGTTCTTTGAGATCGTCATTTTTTTTTTTCTTGGGGGTGTGGGGTGGGGGTAAATATTGATAAATTGTAAATTCAGATTTCAATGAAAACTGAAATGCTGTTTCTTTAGCTGTTTTTTCTACTCAGATCCTTTGGCAATTTTGAAATTAGTTGTTCTTTTTCATTCTTGTCATCTTTGTTCTACTGATAGGTTAGTTGTAGTAAATGGAATCCCCCCCCCCCCCCCCCCCCCACACACACACAGACACATTTATTTACCTTTTTTGGGATTTTTTTGGGGGGGTTACTTGCAAACTTCATAGCTGAATATGTGATAATTATGTTAATCTTTATAACATGGGCCCCAGTTTCTTTTTTATGATCTTTTATTCAAGTTTTTAGCTAGTTTGTGCTTTATACTGTTTTAGTAATCCAAGTTTCAGTTTTTTCTGATGATAATCAAAGATTAAATATCTAATGTTTGTTGCTGCAGACTGTTAAAAATTATACATACAAGGGGTGGTCTTACTTGATCAGCAGTTTCAAGCAATAGAATTATCTATTTTGATTGTTTGCCTATTTGGCATTGAAGAGCTTCTCCAATGCTAGGCTTGGGCAGGACAAGAACTCAAACAAGGTCTAGCAGATCTATGTCTCTAGGAGGTGAGTTATGTTCCGTGGACCTGCTTTTTTTCCTTGCTATTTACATTCTGTTGATTGGTCAGTTGTTAATGGCACTAGTTACAATTTGTTATGACCTAAATGCTTACTGTTGGGATAGTTCTGTTTGGTTAAATCATGGAAGTATTATTATTTTGGCAGTTGATGCCAATGTAAAGCCGTTCGATTTTTGTCCTCGGATATGTTTCCGCTGATGATTAAAGCAATGTGGTCAACTGTCTTTTTTTTTTCCCTATAGCACTTGTATTTTAAGGTCTAAACAACTACTTGCTTTGGTAATGGTAGGCATGGATTATGCAGACCCAAAGAAGAAGAGCAGTATCGCGAGTAAAATTTTTGTGGCTGCTGCGCTAACAGCGCTATGCATTCTTATACTCAAGCAGTCCCCAACCTTTAATACCCCAACCGCAGTAATTCCCTGATCCTTTTCTTTGTTAAATTATTTTCTCAACTTTGTGTCAATTTGCTTTAACTAGATTGACAATTTGATATTTGGAGTTTCTTTTTTATGTATTGACTGCATGCTCTCCTGCATCATTGCTACCATGGGCTTCTTCTGTAATTTTTCTTTGATATGAGATAGTTGTGTGGTACATTTTTTCTTTTCTATAAGTTCTGAGTCCTTGTTTCTTTAAGATAGTGAGAATATTTAAGCAACATCATCCAACAGAAAAACCTCCCAGAAGCGTGTCCCTTAGCTTATCGTATCTACATTTTTCTCTGTTTAAAGTTGTGTTATTGTGTTGATTCTTGAAATGGAAGTGTTTCTGAAATCTTGAACCCAGTTTGAACAAATTTACTAATGTTGTGCTCTTGTGTAATTTCACATGCTGTAATATGTATTCAGAATGCGCCTTTCTTTGAATCATCAGCCTAGAGTTCTAGAACGATTATCAATGTAACTTACCCTTGACCAACCAATAACGTGTTCTAATGCATATGATGTTTGGAGTCTTCTACATAAATCTTGGTCCAATTAGCTGAGATACAAAGGCTGCTCTAACTGATTTGTCGGTCATATAAGAACTTTCATGCCACTAAGAGTAGTGACAAAATTATGTTTCTCCTACACTTCTTACTCCTTTTCCAAATAATGGTGAAAGATCCTTATGTATATTTAATCCTTTTCATCTTACTGTCAAAAATTTCTATTTGGATCAATCTTTCATTGCCTTGATATAGCATTGTTGAGTAGGTCTGCAAAAGGGTGCACTTATTTCATTCAGATTTTTCAAAATTCACTAAATATTAGCAAATTTTTGCATGTATCAGATACACCAAATGCACACCCATAGCCAAGTCTGTTTAGCACAGGATTATTTGATACAAAAGATTGAAGTTCTTATGGTTTTTAAATTCTAAGCGTTGCACTCATTGTGTTTGTTTTTTCTTGTTGATGCGTTCTCCTAGTTCTCTCGCCATCAACCAGGTGTTATTCATGTCTTAGTCACCGGAGGTGCTGGCTACATTGGTTCCCATGCAGCATTACGACTTCTAAAAGAAAATTACCGGGTGACGATAGTGGTAATTCTCTTTCTGAATTTGTGAATATAGGCCCTTTGACAGTCATTCTTCAATGACTCTATCTCTACTTTTAACTTCACTTAATCGACTTATGAGCATGAAAATGTGTGAATGCCACTTCATAAGAAAGATGAGTTACCAATTTGACAGGACAACCTCTCACGAGGCAACATAGGAGCTGTAAAGATTCTGCAAGAATTATTTCCTGAACCAGGGAGGCTTCAGTTTATATATGCTGACTTGGGGGATGCAAAAGAGGTAAATTGCAGCTGTTCTGAAACTACCGTCCTTTTCTCTTATTGTTACTTGACATTCACTTATTCTCATAACCAAAATGAGCAGGTCCGCCAGATATTCTCCCAGAATGCCTTTGATGCTGTGATGCATTTTGCAGCTGTAGCATATGTCGGAGAGAGCACCCTCAATCCTTTAAAGTAAGAATTTGTTGATCTCTTTATAAACCTTTCCATTATAACATGTAAATGGAGCGTTAACAATAAAGAGGAAAAAAAGCATGTTAACTAGTGTTTCACTTGTTGCATTTTGAAAGGAATAGAAAACTAATCTTTTACAAGGTAG
The DNA here is from genome assembly GCF_002878395.1 of Capsicum annuum. Classification (NCBI taxonomy): domain Eukaryota; kingdom Viridiplantae; phylum Streptophyta; class Magnoliopsida; order Solanales; family Solanaceae; genus Capsicum; species Capsicum annuum. The sequence goes on along the minus strand of NC_061112.1, from coordinate 113,273,674 downwards.
CCCAAAGCATCAAGTATGTACTAATATTGCATCTCTCTGCCAAAGTTTGTTTTTCATCCAGTGTATCACTGATATAGCATTATGTTTTCCTGCCTTGATTGATTTTTTACTCTGAATACAAGCAAATTAAGGCTCGTATTACTACTTTGAAACGTGTATGAACTTGCATGATTTCTCTTATGTTTTTGTTTTGGGGGACTTGGAATTTTAATCATTTATCTTGAACTTGTTTGGATTAAATATTTCAAACTGAAGTATCTCACGTGTATCCTTAGTGAGTAAATTTAATGTAATTTCCATGTTGTGATACTGTATAAAGTTAAATATGCCTCTTGTAATTGTTCCTTTGGCCTCTCTACCTCCACAAGGTAGTGGTAAGGTCTCCGTACAGTATACCCTCCCCAGACCTCACTTGTGGGATTTCACTAAGTATGTTGTTGTTGTAATTATTTCTTTGCCTATATCCTCGGAAAGTCATATTTCATGAGCTGCTGCATGTTCCAATCAGGTACTATCACAATATTACTTCAAATACGCTCACTGTCTTAGAAGCTATGTCAGCTTATGGAGTCCCCACATTGATTTACTCTAGTACATGTGCGACGTATGGAGAGCCTGAAAAGATGCCCATTACTGAAGAAACTCCACAGGTGAGTTTTAAAGGCTGTATATGATGCTTGTTCTAGAACCATGTGATTGTTTTGTCAATGGTAAGCAACAGCTGAGAGTTTTTCCTCAAATTGCAGCTCCCTATTAATCCATATGGAAAAGCGAAGAAAATGGCAGAGGATATTATTTTGGATTTCCATAAGAACTCAAACATGGCTGTCATGATTTTGAGGTAGGTGTTTGATATGTCTTGCCAGTATACCCTTTCCCTTTTAGTTTCTCTATTTTCCGTGTATGGCGACTTTACCTATATGTTCTTCTTGTTTTTTGGTACTTGTTCTGCTTTTCAATGGTTTTAAAAAATTTCATTTTATTTTTGTGGTTTGGTTGGGGGGGGGGGGGGGGAAAAATTACTCGGTGTAAGATGAAGTGGAAGAGGAAGGCCGAGTGTAAATACAATCTTGCATGGTTAGGATGTTAGTAGGAGCTCCTTTTACAAGCTCCTACTAAGTCATGTGCTTGTTTGTGCAAATTTTGCATCTGTTCATTTTTCCTTCCCAAGCTTTTAGGTCTTTCCTGGCTTCTTGTGTTTCTCTGGTAATGTGCAATTATTTGTTTGATTTTAATGCTTTATTCATGTCCAATTATCTTCTAACTGCTAGCAAACTGGAATCGACTAATTTTCCTGTAACCAAATCTTGTACTGACATTGTTTACTAACTTGAAAAAATAGCAAGTATTTCAGTTGTTCTATACTGCTCGTCTAAGTTTTAGGGCACGTCAACCACTAAACAAGCACTTCTTTGATTGATGGTTGAAACCTGAGTGATAAATATTGGTTGACTTACTGTGTTATGGCACAATCGGCATGGATCGAATAAATGCTAAACTGTTTTCTGAAAATCCAGATACTTCAATGTGATTGGCTCTGATCCAGAGGGAAGACTAGGAGAAGCTCCCCGGCCTGAACTTCGTGAGCATGGGCGAATTTCTGGTGCTTGTTATGATGCAGCTCGTGGAATCATACCTGGTCTTAAGGTCAGCAAATAATTGCTATCTCCTTATCATGTGTTTGCTATTTATCATCTATGTACTCATGATCGTTGAATTGTCAGAAATTGCTTTATCTATTACGCATTTTTAGTATCTACCAGAAAATGTATCTGGTTCTTATAAGTGAAAATCATATGAATAACAAGCAAAGAAAAATATTTGGCTGTTGTATCGGCAATTCTTTTAATATGGTGCAAGGGGAAGGAACTAAATGCATCCATTATAACATGAATAGTTATGATCTGCCCTCGTCTCTAAGCTTTCGTTTCGTCATGCAGGTTAGAGGAACAGACTATAAGACAACAGATGGTACATGCATTAGGGATTATATAGATGTCACTGATCTGGTTGATGCTCATGTGAAAGCTCTTGAAAAATCAAGGCCTGGCAAGGTGGGAATCTACAACGTTGGAACCGGAAGAGGTAAGACATTCTTTCTTGTGTCATTATATTCTGTTTCTCCCATCGATGTCTAATTCTCATTCCATTCTTTTGGTCTCTGAGAACAGGTAGATCAGTGAAAGAATTTGTGGAGGCTTGCAAAGCAGCCACTGGGGTTCCAATCAAAGTTGATTTCCTTCCTCGCCGACCCGGTGATTATGCAGAAGTCTATAGTGATCCAACTAAGATAAAACTTGAACTGAATTGGACAGCCAAACACACCGATCTTCAAGAGAGTTTGCAGGTCGCATGGAGATGGCAGAAATCACACCTTAATGGTTACGAGTCATCTTTGGTCTCATCTTCATAATGCATTGACAACTTATGGTTGTGGAAGATTGACATGAACCCCCATCACACACAGCTTAACTTCTCATGGATATATTATTATCATTAGAGTAGGTTTTTGGAAGCTAAAAGGGTGGTTCTATATTTTTTCGTTCATCCAGATTGAATACATTAACCGATATGTGTATTAGCCAGCCTATCTACTCCAGTCATTTATTATGTGTATCTTAGTCTAGTAAAAACGGATGTTCTAATCAATAATAGTTCTTGGCTAGGTGTAGCTGCGTTCTTCATCTGTGCTCGTTTGAATTTGTTGCGTGTTTTTCTCTTTTGTTGGTGTATATAGATAACTGGGTACTATAGGAGAATGAAAGCTGCTTCAACCATATATGTAATAAATTTGAGAATCTGCTAGTACTTGAGTTGTATGGACATGACTTCCAACTTGACTCAATTTTGACAGGTTGATCTTTTCGAATAAGTTCTTATTGAACTACACAATCATATATAGTAGATAAAGAATGGTTGGTTATGAACTTGACCAAACTCTAAACAAATAGAGCACTAGTACAAGAACAGATTATACAATATCAGATGATTTCTTTTCTAATCTTTTGGGGTGTACCAAAATTAACAAACTAGAGCTGTTTCACTATGAATTCTATCTAGTTTTGTCGATCGAGTTCTTAAAAATTCTCTACAAGAAGCCATCAGATTGCTAAGTATTCTGCTGTCATTTCTGGCAACAACCTGGTTCACCTCCTGTAGCAATCTGAAAAGAGTACCATCTGATAATTGATCAGAATTTTCCACGAAAAATTTCATCCAGAACTTGACAGAAAATGCCTGTGACTCAGCAGATGGATAATCAGCAACACAAGCCAGGGCTGCAGCAATATCGCCTCTTTCTAGCTGCACGCGGAACATTTCTTTGACTAGTGGCACTGGCGGAACCCGATCAGCCCGAGCCAAGTTCTTCCATGTTGCTTCCAATAATTCCACCTGAAAAGGTCCATGTAGAATAGTCATAATTTTACCTATCATCGGCTAAAGAAATGGAAGTGGGAAATTATCCGAGTAAAAACCAAAACAACATTGGATTCACTGTAGTATACTGGTCGAAAGATCGATATGAACATACTAAGGATACTGTCATATGGTAAAAGGATATCATTCTTTTTTCTATAATGGTGGCGTTTAGACCACCAAGGCTTAGGTAGATGGGAAGAAATTATCTAACGTTTTTTGTCTTTACAGATCCTTTTTAATGACTAAATAGTGTATGTTTATGTTGTTTTAGATCCTCTTTAATGACCACTAGGCAAATATTTCTCCAAATATATGCTGGCTATATTTCAGATAGAACAGAAAGTTGTACAAAGATTTGACAGTCCACACAATGATCAGCTAAATTAGATTTCACATGGAATTTCCTAGGAATGACACCCAATGAACATGAAGCTGAGAGTACACGTAGGAGAACTGAATACTGGGTCGACAAAGAGTACCTTTCCAGCGGTGCAGGAGTTGAGTACTATCTGAATGTGACGTTTTGCATTGAAGTGATATCCATATTTCAGCATATGTGAGTAGGCAAACTCGAGATCGTCCCATTTCTTTGCAGCAGCACATGCATCCAACATCAAGTTGAATGTGTAGATATCTGGGAAAACCTTATCCTTACTGTCTGATTTACTGCTAATAGAGTTACCATTATCCAACAACTTGAAAAACATTTGTTTTGCTTCTTCAAACATCCCACCATCTAGATAAGCTTTTAGCATTATATTGTAAGTTATCAAATTTGGGGAGCAAAACTGGTGCATGTGGTTGAAGATGTATGCTCCACTCTGAATGTCACCAGAATCCAGACATGCTTGAATTAAACCAGTGTAAGTCACCACTAGAGGCTTGGTCGCAACTTTGCATATTTTTCCCATCTGTTCCACGGTATAAGATGGACCCAGAATAGAAAGGAACATTAGTATTCAACAAAATGTCTTTCTGGAGATAATAGAGACTTAAGTCATGTAAGGCTAAATAAGTTCTGTTTTTTACTCTAAGCAAGACAAGTCATGTATGTACCAATACATTTTCTTGAGAATACGTCTTTGCTATTCTGAAATAAAACCAACAAAATCACTACTGTATTGTGGAAGAAAGAAATGGACCTACAAGAACTTTCATTTAGTATTTTGGCCTAAATTCTTTGCTCCTTGAAACTCGATCGAAACCTCTTTTTTTGATGAGTGAATGCACTTCTATAGTTCCATATTTACTGATGCCAGAAAGGTATTGATATCATAATGGATCTACGAGGAAACAATCCTAGACAAATCCTGGTTTCCAAATATTGGCTGCTCAAAATTCCATGGTAATGGCTTGGATAATTAATTCCATGGAAGAAAAAATCAACGAGAGTTTCATGTGCTACAGGATCATCGAATCTAGAGAACTAACACCAGTTATTTGAACTGTGCAACAAGGTCCTGAATATCACTCAGTTGAAAATGGATGTAACAATTTATTTTAATTCACTTGAAGAATTATGGCACGAAGTTTTATTCCATCACAGTTATTGGTTGTGATCAGGATGAATTTAGAAATTACAATTATTAGAAAATGCAAAACAAGGAGTCCACTTTCTGGACACTATCTTGAATACATTAGATTTGAATTTAAAGTTTAAAAAGGCATAAGATCTCCCAGCACACTGATAAAGTTCTTTATGATCAAATAGAGCACTAACCTCTTTAGCAAACTAAGAGTGAAGTAGTAAATTAGAAAATACAAAATACTTGAGAAAATTTCAGAGAAGCAGTGCATAGAATTTACAATTATATGAGGATTGAGTACATAATTAGGTTTTCTGTGGGGTCTTTGCAGTCCTGTAATCCTTTATAATCAACAATTGCATTTAGCTTCTAATTTATTAGTCAGAAACTGAATCCATTACCACAACAAACCCCTGTTGTGATATCTTAAGTTTAGGAACATCAACTTTCCTGAAATGTGTTACGTCCTTTAATTTGGTGTTTAATAGCATATATGAATATTCAAGATAAATCATAGGGTCCTGAAATAGAATGGCAGAATAGAATATGATCAATGGAAGCTAAATACAAAAAACGTACTTGCTTCAGTGCCTCTTCACATCTCCCTGCACTACAAAGACAACGAGCAAGGTCATAATACAAACTGGCAGTGCCCACGATTCCTCGTCGTTCCAAGTCTTCTACAGCCAGTAAGGCCTCGTCTGTTTTTCCTTCCTTCCAAAGAGTATTCACAAGAACTACATGAACCAAAGACAACTTGATTCAGCAACAATCTTTTGCAGCATGTCAACTCAGCACATATTTCTGCATTACCTTTATAGGTTAAAGCATTGGGAACACATGACTTCTGCATTTTCTTGAAAAAGTCATGGACCAAATTGTATTTGCCACATTCCAACATAACCTGAACGAAAAATTTAGTTTAGCCACTGTATAATCAAACACTTTTCCATAGCTAACATGTTCCAGGCAAGCATTAAAGCCCGCATGGAGGGCTCCCTTACTCCACCCCACCCGAACTCAACCCAACCCAAAAGTATTTAAAAGGTAAAAAGAGAAGAAACAGTCCTTTCACAACAATATAAGGAACGAGAAAAGGGCCATTCAGCTAGACAACTATGCTATAAGATTCTCTCCTTTCTTTCTTCTCCTCTTTTTGAATATGCAATATGCTACAGGTTCTTCCTTTTTCTCTCACATACAGCTTTAATATTGAAATAAAAATTAAAGCATACAACTGCATATAATAAAAAAATCAGCATAAGTAGGATGCATTATTGACAACAGTTTTTCTAAATATAATAAATATTGAATTCATCAATAGTAATCATTTTTCAAATTGAAGTCAAGTTGTAGTTGGAAATTTACACGTACAGAGGTCTTTCAATATACTTTACGAAAACTTGCTCTTCTAATTTCCTTGGCAAGTGTGAAGAGAAAGGAATCAGAGATGTTTTGAGGACAAGTACAATTCTATTCAGAAGTTGAAAATAAATTGCCTGATGTTTTTCTATTTTTGGTGTAAACAGGAATACATGGAAGATCTAGATTCATTTATGGATGTTTTAGGATCCTTGTAAGTTTTGTCATACGATTAGAATATATTTCCTGTAATGCCCTTTGTAATAATGGATACCTGCAAGTATGATTTTTGGGATGCAATACAGTTGTTTACCTTTTCAAAAAAATTCCTTCGCAAATGGGTATCCAAGAAGCTTTAAGATCGTCAGCACTTTCTGGAGCTTAAGGGACTTGGCTATTAATAATATTATGACATATAGGTATAAGATGACTCTTATTCCTCGAGTTAAGAGAAGACCCCAGTGCAGAGGGGAAAAATAGATTAAGGACCTTTTGATGTTATGGATAGACATATATCTCTTTTTTTTATATGAGGTGTTACGGATATATATCTTTTAGAATCTCTCCGCTAGACCAAATACATCTTGCCATCTTGTTCATTTTTCCTTGATGAAGACAGTAATAACATCACAAGAAGCAAAATGCAGCAATGTAATTTACCATCCAAGGCCAGCATACACCAATTAATGCTAGATATCAATAATTCAAAACATGAGATGCCTGTTCATGCGAGTATTTGCCAACAAATGTCAGGAAATCTTCCACAGGGGCTAAGCTGATTGAAGCTAATTAAGAGAAAATACAAAAAGAACGACGGTTTAATAGCCTTCTAAACTATCATCCCAAGTTAAACACCTACAAAAAAGGGGGAAAAGAAAGAAAGAGCTAATTACCTCCATGACTAATCCATATGTTGTTATTGAGGGCTGCTGGTCCCGGAGCTTTAGCTGCTGCAGTACCCAAAAGGCACCCTCCCAGCTTTTACGGCGAACACAGGCATTTAGCACCTACAATCAAAGAACAAAGTCATTCTCATAAAGTTGTCATTTGAACCAAACGTGAAATAACATACTGGCACCCACAAGCAAAAAGCAAAATCATTAGAAATCATTCTAATGAAGTTAGCATCTAAACCAAATTAAAATATACCGACTTCCAGCAGAAATTAATTGCAGCAAGCTTATGCGTCAAGAACAAAGATTACACAAGAACTTCAACCAAGACTATATCACAGATCATTAGGAAGGGCTCCACATAGCTTTGAGTGTAACACTATGATTATCTCTTCTCCTTTCAGTCAATAATAGAATTCAGCAACCAAGTCCTTGTCATATGTATTCATTTACTTGAAGAGTTTATAACTAATCAATGAACTCGGTCAAGGAGACATATATAGCAAAGGAAGTTCAGCAATGGCACCGAATTAAAGTGATTGCTTCAAATTTTGATACCTCCCTTCCATAGGAAAGTAGAGGTACATAAATTACTGAATATAGTGCTAATTGAAAGGGGAAAATCAATGATGCATTAACCATTTAGCTATAGATCATCAGTAGACTCAGTACTATTTTCCAGCTATAGCAACGATAAATTACCAATGCCATATTGAACTTTTTTTCTCATTTGGCTTCTAATTGTTTCTTGTGTCTATCTCAATTATCTTTTCCTTAAATTGGGGTGGCACTAAGCTCTCATTCTTTACAGAGCAGCAGAAGTTCCCAGCATGATGGTGAAACAATATTGCTCTCTTATATCCAATGATAAAGCAGTCAGAGACACAAGTTCATTTAACCAAGACAATCCCCAAATTTTGGCCCTTCTGGTGCACCCTTCCATTACTTACAGCGTTATAAACGACAACATCAGGCTCAAGTCGCGGATCAAACTTCTCAATGATATTAGTCTTGAACTTCTTTTTGGGTGGTGATCGCATGGTATCGATGACATCAAATAGTTCCTTCATATGTCCTGCTTGTCCAAGAGTGACAGCAATACAACGGTATGCCACAAGGTCTGGATATGATGATATGTGCTCCTGGGGAAATGAGTCAAGGTTGGATGTATTAATTACATATACCCAGCCCATCTATCTCAATAGGACAATGATATTGATTAAAGGAGAAATCAAGTGACGGAAGGAAAATTTAATAGGTGCTACCTGCATTGCATAAAACAAGTTTAGTGATTCCACTGGCCTCCTTGCCTTCCCCAATGCATCCAGTGCAGCCGTGTAAATATATCTTGCAAAAGAATTTAATCAAAGGGTCCATCATAATCAATTTGTCACTAAGGACTTTGACCCTAAACCTCAAGAAAAGGGATGGGAAAGAGTGCCACCAAAAATATGATTCAAAACTTTGAACAGTTTCAGAAAACATTTTCAGAAGGTTCATAATGGAAAATTCAGAAGATCAGGTAGGTTTTGTTTTGAGAGTTTAATGTAAAATGCATTCCTCAGACACATTTAAAGTAGCAAATCTGTAGGAAAGGAATCACTGGTGCAGATACAGATAATAAATCAAGCATGCCACAACAAAAACAAAGTCACCAACAAATTTATAGATAGGAAGCACCATTAGTTCACCTTTTCACATATATGAAAGTAAGTAATGATAACATCATGATACATAACTAACTGTAACGTAAGCATCAACCCACATCTAAATCAATCAACTATACCTTAATCCCGAATCAAGAATATACACATATATTTCAGGAAATACTAAGACATTGCACAATCTCGATACCACTAAAAGGCCTGTCAAGTTTCCTACGGGAAGAGGAGTACCTTAACTTGTGTGACTTGAAGCGTTCACGTGAACGAAGCCATTCAATGACTTGCAGCACCCGCTTCCAATTTCCCAGTCTACCCAATATTTGGATAATCCTCAAGATAGAATGATCTGAGAATTTAATCTGAGCACTTCGCATCATTTGAGAAAACATCCACTCAGGCATGTCAATGTCTGCACCATTTAAACTGTAATAGTAAAATATTTTATTAAGAGTCAGAAATGAAGAATTTACTGATGAACTGCCAACTGTTTAGCAATTTTTGAGGATCCTTCGACTGCAGCATATGCACTTTTTTTGGTGATAACCATTAGCCCTTCACTTTTCGATTCTGTAATGTTTGTTATGTTATTTGGGAAGGAGATTGCAGGAATTGAATTATTTTCATTACTTCACGGACAAGGCACTTTTTATAAGGTTTGCAGGCGAGCGACCATAAGTGACTCCAGCAGAGAGCTGTCCTTTAAGTAGCATCAAATGTCAAAGGTAACTACATTCAACAAATTTCCACTTTTTCACATATCAATCATTATTATAAACCATAATATCGCAATAGATTCAATCACTGTACTTTTCGCTGCTGCAAACACTAGGAGCTCACAATGGGATAAAGCGTATATACCAGAAAAGGAATAGGGAAAAATACCCCAAACAACTCATACATGAAACATATTATCTTACAGTAAAACCAAAAGGTGAAATATGACAAGCTCAATCAATTCATGCATCAAAAAACAAATATTCAAAAACAAAGCAAAAGAATATGTTTTAGAAACAATACCACCAAATTATCCAATGGGAAAACACAGTAACCAAAGTGCAAAACTAGGAATAACTCACCCCTTTGCAAGTTTTTGGATTCTCTCTTCCATTACTGCCTTAGTAACTCTTGGCTTATCATAAGCTTCACCATCCATTGACTTAAAAGCCTCTCTTTCCATGCTCACCATCTCATCTATGCTCTGTCTTTTCTGATTCTTCACCATTCTAAATTCCAATTTCCCACCACCATCAACTCCTTTATATTTCTTAACTGGCTCAACAAAATCAGAACTTTCTACACATTTCTCCTTCTCAGACTTCCCAAATTTACCCTTTTCTTCACTTTTGTTTCTTCTAATAACACTTTCCTTCTGTTTCTTTTCTTTAACAGACTCCATGGCTTTCAAATACTCATCAAATGAAGGCTTAAATTCAATCTCTTCTTTATCAATTATCCCATTATCTATTAAGCCACAAGAAACTACAATCCTCTTCTTCTGCTTCTTCAACCTTTTCTTTCCCAGAAAAAATTCCAAAAAGGGTGTCTGGGAAAGTGAAAATCTTGATGAAAAACAAGGGCTTTTGGTTATCCCACTATCTGTTAATCCAGAAGAAACTACCCCAGAACTCAAAATCCTCTTCTTGTGCTTCTTCAGCGTTTTGTTACCCAGAGAAATTTCCAAAAAGGGTGTGTGGGAAAGTGAAAATCTTGAAGAAAAACAAGGGCAATGGAGGTAATTTGAAGGGAAAACTCCATTGAAATCAGTACAAGGTGAAGCTCGAAATAAAGCTGCTTCAGTTAAGATAATCGCAACCATTTCAAGTCAACCACGCATTAAAGGCTGCAGTTTTCTCTTCTTCGTTTGGTCAGTTGGCTGCCGGGGCGACAAAATGATTGAATTTTTCCGGCTTACACTTTGTTTGGACGGTGGTTTACCATGGTATAATGACTGTAGCGTATGATATCATATTGTATTGTACAGTATACAATACAATGTTTGATGAACTGTACAATTTTATGTTTGATGATATGGTAATATATTATAATTGGCAAATTTATTAATAATTAGAAATAAATATTTTTTTTCCTATTAGTTTATCACAAATTATGCTACATAAATATATTAAGTTATTGAATTTATATAAAATTTAAAAAAATCAGTAAAAGAATAGATCAAAATAAATATATTCTGATTCATTTTTATAGTAATAAATTTTATTTTTCTTGGTGTTTTGAGATGTGAACCAACAATAAGTACAAAATTTGAATGCATGTTTTATGTATGATA
>NC_061112.1:113251524-113259522 GCF_002878395.1 Capsicum annuum | reverse complement strand
CTGAATTTTAAATTCAAAAAAATTCTTAAACATCACTATTAATTGTTCTCATTTATAATATTTTATGTTGTTATTCATTTTAACAGATAAAAAAATCTTATTATTTCCTTCTTATACTATTTTTAGTAGTAATAAATTACATAAACAATAATAAAATATAATTTTGATTAAAACCTTTTTAAGAATTATGTAACAACAACATAAAATAATATAAAATCTAGTGGGAGTATTTGTTTTTCATTCTTTTTCCTTTATTTTAGTAGGATTAATAGTAATACGTATGAATTATTTGTGTTCACACTGATATGATTCATTAATCTACTAGAAAATTGATTTTCAAAATATATTTTGACGAAAGAAATTATCTTTCATTCGCGGAATTATATAAATTTATTATAAATAATTTAAAATTCATGAAAAAAATAAACATCAGTTAACAAAATAGTTAAATGGGAATAATATATATCCAAATACTGTTGATATATTCAGTTATATTATTCAATATGTGATGTATTTATTGAATCAATGTAAATATCGAATAAGTTGAAATTTAAAAAATAACATTATACAACAGTTGCACATGTATGTGGGCACATTATACATTTAAAAAATAATTTGCAGTAATGTATAATGTCATACTATACATATAAATATTAACATTAAACATGTATACTTCTGTATGAAGGTATAATGTAACCTTATACAATATTAATACTTTCTAATTGCATAATACCAAATAATACATAAAATGCCTCTTAAATGTAAAAAAAACTTCTTAATGTATAACATAATGAAATATATAGCAGAAGAATTATATTATACATTAGTCTTCCAAAAATAATTAATGTATAATGTCCGATATATTATAACTTATACATTAAAATATAATCTCCCATAATGTATAGTATCACACTATACATATAAAATATTCACCTTATACATTAATTATCTACAAGATTATAATAATTTAAAGGAAAAAATAGTGTTATTGTAACATTACATTGGTTACACGATAATAAGGAAAACGAATGATTCAATTTTCTTTATTACGTGAATTGAAAGTGTACATCTTCAATTCCAATTATAAAAGTGAAGCAAATAGGAGGGTGATGAGAGAGTATTAATATTGCATTAGCTTGATTGTAGGCGTAAATAAAGGAGCACATATATGGAGCAAAAATCAGTGCACTAAAATAGGAGCAGAATATGGTATTTTGATATGTATGAGGCGATGGGAGAAAGAAATAGTGAATTTAAGGGATTTAAGTAATTACTTTGGGATTTTTGTAATTTATTTTCCAATATGGGATTTTATGTAATAAGGTAAAGTTACCTTGTGTATATATATATATAATTTTTTTTTTTAAAAAGTTATCAGGTGCACGTACACCCTCGGCTAACCACGTGGGTCCGCCTCTGATAAGACCCAATGGTCATGCAATTGCAGTGGCTACAAAATATTTATTCTTAGTTGATGTTATTTCAAAGCAAAATGCTCAAACTACAATTGTCCACCTAAAACCCAAACCCTCAATCATTTCAACTCAACATAAATAAATTCATCGATAATCAATCAGAATCAGGCAGAATAAGATCATAGAAATAACAAGATTATTGGTTACACTAAAACTCATGTTCATACTAGCTAATCTTTCCAGGTTGCTGGCAATCCTTGTGGATTACATGCAGCTAACAATACAGAAAAACCTCAAACATTTGGATACTCGATAAAAATTATTTGTCTGATCACAACTGGCCATCCATTATATAGTAATTAACATAATTATTAAATTGAGGTTACTAGTGCAACAATTGAGAGTAATAGTGCTCAGACATGTATGCAAAGAGAATATATACTAGGATGACGGATGTGCTGGCCAAAAAAAGGGCAAAAAGTGTAAGTTTGCTAAATTAATATTTTTGTATATGTAATAAAGAAAATGGTAATAGACAGTTTAGAAACTACATTTGCTAGAAAATTTTATGTTTGTTTTCAGATGTTGTCCCAAATATCTAATAGGGCAGCTAACAACAACTTATGTTGCTAGTTATCACCTTAACAAATTTTGAATACAATAGTATGTATTGTCTATAGAAAATATGAATTGATTTTTTTTTTTGATAATTAGCATTTCATTAATCACCAAAAGTAATCAATTATAGAATTAGCCAAATCTACATAACCTGACTTTCATAAAAGGCTAAATCACAACTAACAATGTTGCCTACAACTTAAATACTGTCAGAAGCTACATTGATCAAACATAACCTAACTGGTGCAGTAGCTCTGACACAACAAACACAAGCTATCCTCGTCGCAATCTTTTCAATTTTGTTCTCTATCTTCTCTAGTACTCTTGTATTCCCCTCCTTCCATATCTCATAAATGATTCAACATACTATAATGGAGTCATTTGAGCTCTCTGGCTTTTACATTTTGTCTTCTATATTGTCCATATTTGTATGCCAAGTGAGCTGAGTTGGTGTGTTGAGTTAAGTCAAGTCTTGCAACCTCTTCCAAACTATTTTTCATAAGAATATTCATCAAATCATTCTCTTGTTTATAGGATCAACTTATATGTTCCATTTCTGCATTATGTATACTATGAGCAGTCTGTTTTGAAGTTGCAACCAAGTGGTAAAGATATCTTTTAGCAAGCTGAATTATGACAAATAACATTCTTCCGCTCCACTTGTACATGTTATGTTACATTTATCTCTATTAGCATTTTGACATAGGTGATTTTTCCATATTGGGTTTAGAAGAACACTCATCAACAAATAAAGAGATGTCAATTGTACTAGCAATCCATCTAAAAGAATCACAAACCCAACATATTAAAGGCAATTGGGAAAGGTGACCCATAATGGGATCTTTGTAAGGAATTCTGCATTAAAATCAAGCTTAGAAGTCCATTGCTTTAGAATTATTGGCTTATTTCTAATGCTATATGAACCAACTAACAATATTTCTTTCATATCTGAGGCTTATTAGAACTTAACTATATAGTATCCTTCATCATGATTGAATAACTCGGGCTAGACCAGGTTTGTGTTATAAACTATTTCATATAATTGTACCCTAACATCTCCTCAATAACATATAACATAAGGAAATATTTCCATTTAGGCTCTTCCTTCTCCTATTCCTTTTTATCCATCTTAACTATTGCATTTGGATTAACTAGCTCAGGTGTAATATAATTCAATGATAGACCATTACTTGCCACTCCATTACCTACAAATAAGCTAACCCAAGGATTAACTTGCTTTATTGGTTGTGTCACCGTCAATTTATCAAATTGTTACTTCAATTATTGCTCCTCATCTTGATCTAGTTCAGCATTGCTCAAGGAATAATAGGTGAAAGAACAATGTTCAATTAACCAGAAGAATTCGTTAAAGGAGTTTCCTAAACCCTTTAGATTTGAGCCTATGTGGTGTAACCACCAGTTCTTCCAAGGACTGGTTAATCAATGCTTCAATAACCCCCACACCCTTCTCCACACCATTAGCAAGTTCCAAGATGCTGCAAAAATTTGGAATTTTAATATTTTTGGTAACATGTTCTACAAAATCAAAAGACCGCTTGCTAGATTAGATGGCATTAAAAAATCTAGACACTACCATTATATCACTTTCCCCGACAACCTGAAAAATGAGCTCCCAGAGGAATATAAGCTCACCCTCCAATGCGAAAAAGATTTTTGGAAAATCAAATCCAGAATAAACTGGCTCAATGGGGGAGATGTCAATACCAGGTTATTCCAAACATTCACCCTCAATAGAAGGAGAAAAAACGAAATCTTTTTCCTTAAGGATGACAATGGCAATCTTGTCAGGGGGAAGAGACAACCACCAACCACATTACTGCCTTCTTTAGCACCCTTTACACCACTAATCATTTCAATTCTAGGTGGTACAAAACTCACCCTAGAAGTCACCACCTTGCCCTGTCTGGGGAAGTTAAAGACAGTCTAGCCAGCCCCCTGAGGGATATTAAAGTTATCAAAGCTCTCAACTCCTTTCATTCATGAAAGCTCTAGGGCCTGATGGCCTACATCCTTTGTTCTTCTAAAAATACTGGAGCATTGCAGGTGGGAAAACTATGTAGTACTGCCACAGGGTTTTTAAAGATAGATGCACCCCAAGGAGGACAACACCACCTTCCTTTATCTCATTCCTAAATACCCCAATGTTAACTCCATAAGGAACTTTAGACCCATTGAGCTCTGCCTTCTCCTACAAGCTGATTACTAAGATCATTGTTAATCTTGACGTTCTAATTGATCCTAGTCAAGCTAGCTTCCTAGCCAACAAAAAGCAGCAGACAATTGTGACGCCCCGCGTCACTACCTATTAAATTCATCACGTTTTGGGCATGATTCCGAGCATTTTGGGTGCATTTCGGAGCCCGAAGGGGCTTCCACAACGTCTATTGACAAGGCCAACGTGGGGGCATCTTTGGGAGGTCAAATTACAAGCTCGAATCAACATTTATGGGGCTTTGGAGCCTTGACCAGCTGCTGAATAGAAACTGCACAGAAAAACAGGTTGCTAGACAAGGGCCTTTCACTAGTGCATGGATTGCATGGCCAAATGTAGAAATGGTGACTAGCATTTGTTGTGGCCCTTGACTAAGGGACTTTATATATATCTTGTAAGGCCCTCTTAGGCAGATATCATATACTTGTTTTTACTTAAGAAATATATAAGAAAATTGGCTCTTCGAGCCTCCCAAATCGAGTGTTTTCCTTTGCTATTTTCCTTACGTGTTTGTGTGAGTGTTCAAACGTTCTTGGGGACTGATATTGATCTGGGTTAGGACTGAGTTTAGCATCGATATTGAGAGTGTTAAGCTATCCACGCGCGGCTAAAAATAGGCCCGTGACAAGTGGTATCAGAGCAACACTTTGAACATGGCATACGACGGCGACAAGGAGGTTCACGGCGGAGACAATTTGGGCAAAATCAAGACCAGAAAATGTGACAAGAGTAGGAACAAGGATGAGACCTAATTTCCAGTTAGTGAGGCTATCACAAACGTGGAAGATGGTGAAGGTTCAGTATCTGGCTCTCTCGATGAGAGAATCGTTAGCACGAAGGCTGGCTTAGCGGTTTTGGACCATCGCTTCAAGGCCCTTAAGTTCAACGTTGGTACCCTTGAGGCTGCTGCTCTTGAAGGGATGGACGAAGTCAAAGCTGACTTGTCCGAGCAGAATAAAGAGCACAAGGAAGGGCTGACCAGCTTGGAACTCAAGCTTACGGAAGCATTATCGGCGCTACATGAGGAGTTTGGTTCAAAACTGTCCGAGGTGATGTTGGGATAGTCCGCTTTGCAGGAAGAAGTTGTTGATTTGAAGCAACAACTGGAAGCAGCCCGTGTTGGTGGAAATCATAGTTCTGTGGCTTACCATGATGCTCGTATTGAGGCTCCTAAACCCAACGTGTTTAAGGGTGAAAGGAACGCTCAAGACGTAGAAAATTTCATATGGCAATTGGAGTCGTATTTTGAGCACGTCAAGATTGTTGACGGGGCAGCAAGGATCCGAATTGCAACCATGTACTTTAGTGATGTCGCAATGTTGTGGTGGCGTAGAAAAAAAGTAGACATGGAGAGGGGTCTTTGCACTATAGCTGATTGGGATCAGTTTAAGGATGAATTGAAGGAGCAATTTTACCCTCAAAACGTTGTAGATGAAGCCCGACGGAAGTTGAGGGAACTTAAACAAACTTTTTCCATTCATAACTATGTGAGGGAGTTTACGAAGCTCTCACTTCTTGTGACAAGTTTTAGCAGTGAGGACTTGCTATTCTTCTTTCTTGATGGCCTCCAAAATTGGGCCAAACAAGAGTTGAGGAGGCATAATGTCAAAACCGTGGATGAGGCCATTAAAGTGGCAGAATCCTTGACTGATTTTCATACCGATTATGCCAAGGCGAAGGATAGTCGGAACAAGCCTGTTGCTGCCAAGGGAGATCGTGGGGACAAGGGTAAAGACAAGTTTGTTCCCAAAAAAAATCGTGATTTCAAAGGCGAACGCAACCAGCCATCGTCATTCCGCAAGAACTACGAGGAGAAGAAGAAAGATATAGCTAACCGCGATAGCAGCTGCTACCTTTGTGGGGATACGTCTCACTTTGTGAGATCTTGTCCTTCATTGAGTAAGCTGGGAGCGATGATTGCAGCAACACGAAAGGATCAAGCTAGTGCGCAAGCCGAGGGTTCCGGGGAGCAAGAAGCACCAGCTGCCAATCCGGAGAAAGAAAAGGGACATGCCGTGGGTTTGTTCAACCACATGGCTTTGTTCAACCACATGACGCTTGCTGCTCTTGCTGCAAAGAAGCATAGCGTTAGAGATCGAGAGTCATTATTTGTTGATGGAGAGGTGAATGGCTGAGCAGTCCGCATTATGGTGGACACCGGAGCAACGCATAACTTTGTTACGGAGGAAAAGGCTAAAGAACTCGGCCTTGCATTCGTGACCAGTGATTCCATGTTAAAGACCATCAATTGTCTCCCTACCAATGTCAATGGCCTCGCTCTTCGGGCGAGTCTCACCTTGGGAGGTTGGAAGGGAGAAACGGATTTTTTGGTTGTTCCGATGGACGTCTTTGATATTGTATTAGGGCTGGGTTTTTGGTATGAGATTAACGCGTTTATTTCATCACGTCTCAACCAGCTAGCCGTTTGTGATGAGGTGGTTCTTGCATTGTTCCACTTATTCGCGTCACTCAAAGTGGCACACGCTTGTCAGCGATGCAGCTTGTTAAAGGTTTCAAGAAGGGAGAACCAACCTTTCTTGCGACATTGATGGAGATCGTTGATTGCCAAGAAGCTGAATTAGTGCACCCATGTGTCCAACGTGTTCTTGAAGAGAACAAAGATGTAATGCCAGAGGAGCTGCCCAAACGGTTACCTCCACGAAGGGAAGTTGATCACGAGATCGAGCTGGTACCCGGGGCAAAGCCACCAGCTATGACCTCGTATCGGATGTCGCCTACGGAGCTTGAGGAACTTAGAAAACAACTCAAGGAGCTGCTGGAATCAGGCCATATCCGACCATCTAAGGCACCCTTTGGAGCTCCGGTCTTATTTTAAAAGCAGAAGGAAGGGACGTTGGGGTTGTGTATTGATTACCGTGCTCTCAACAAAGTCACGGTGAAAAACAAATATCCCATTCCTTTGATAGCTGATTTGTTCGATCGCTTGGGGCAAGCCAAAGTGTTCACAAAGATGGATTTGAGGAAGGGCTATTATCAAGTTCGCATAGCCGAAGGAGATGAAGCCAAGACGACTTGTGTGACTCGTTACGGGTCCTATGAGTGGCTGGTCATGCCTTTTGGACTGACCAACGCACCAGCCACGTTTTGCACACTAATGAATAAGATCTTTCAGCCATACTTGGATCAATTCGTGGTCATATACTTGGACGACATTGTTGTTTATAGTAGCTCAATAGAGGAGCACGTTAGACACCTTCAAATAGTGTTTAATGTGCTACGGGAAAATGAACTATGGGTCAAAAGGGAGAAGTGCACTTTTGCCCAGCCAAAGGTGCAATTCTTGGGCCATACGATCAGCGAAGGGCAGATTCAAATGGATAGCGACAAAGTTGAGGCGATACGGGATTGGGAGGTTCCAATGAAGGTACCCGAATTGAGGTCCTTCCTTGGCCTTGCTAATTATTACCAGTGATTTATTCTTGGATACTCGGATATTGCTTCTCCTCTCACGGATTTATTGAAGAAAAATTGTGTTTGGGAGTGGAATAGTTCGTGTCAAGGGGCATTCAACAACCTCAAGGTAGCCATCATCAAGGAACCAGTTTTGGCTTTATCGGATTTCACGAAACTGTTTGAGGTGCAAACGAATGCATCCAATTTTGCTATTGGTGGTGGTGTCCTAATGCAAGAGGGCCATCCGATAGCATTTGAAAGTAGAAAATTGAATGATGCGGAGCGGCGCTATACAGTCCACGAAAGGGAGATGACAAC
>NC_061112.1:113218274-113248524 GCF_002878395.1 Capsicum annuum | reverse complement strand
GCCGGAATGAGGAATCCGGGTGCTTATCATATGGCAAAGGCTTGGGAAGAACAAGTCGATATGGCAAGGTCGTATCTTGATAAAGCAGCCAGCAAAATGAAGAAATTAGCTGATCACAATCGTCGTCCAGTCCATTACCGGATTGGAGATAAAGTAATGGTCAAGCTCAATCCGAGGTGATTCAAGTCGTTGAGAAGTGTCAATCCAAGTTTGATTCGACGGTATGAGGGTCCATTTGATATTGTTGCCAAGGTTGGCAAAATTCATATAAGCTGGACATGCCTTTGCATTTAAAGATTTATCCCGTCTTCCATGCAAGTAAATTGAAACCGTATTTCGAAGACAAGGAAGACGTGGAGCGGGGTAAGTCTAGTCGAGCCCAAATCTTCATAACGTCCGCTGTCACAGATAAGTAAATTGAGGACATAATTGATCATCAATTGGTTCGAGGAAAAGGTTGGGGCAATTCAAGTGCCTAGTTCTTAGTCCATTAGAAGGGGCAATCGCTCGAGGAGGCGTCGTGGGAAAAATATGAGGACTTGTGGCAGTTCAAGGAGAAAGTCCACGAATATTTGCAGCTATGTGGCGCCGCGATCGTCGCCAAATCAGGTGGGGGAGAGTGTGACGCCCCGCGTCACTACCCATTAAATTCATCACATTTTGGGCATGATTTCGAGCATTTTGGGTGTATTTTGGAGCCCGACGGGGCTTCCACAACGTCTATTGACAAGGCCAACATGGGGGCATCTTTGGGAGGTCAAATTACAAGCTCGGATCAACATTTATGGGACTTTGGAGCCTTGACCAGCTGCTGAACAGAAACTGGACAGAAAAACAGGTTGCTAGACAAGGGCCTTTCACTAGTGCATGAATTGCATGGCCAAATGTAGAAATATTGACTAGCATTTATTGTGGCCCTTGACTAAGGGACTTTATATATATCTTGTAAGACCCTCTAGGGAAGATATCATATACTTGTTCTTACTCAATAAATATATAAGAAAATTGGCTCTTCGGGCCTCCCAAATCAAGTGTCTTCCTTTGCTATTTTCCTTACGTGTTTGTGTGAGTGTTCAAAAGTTCTTGGGAACTGATTTTGAGCTGGGTTAGGACTGAGTTTAGCATTGATATTAAGAGTGTTAAGTTGTCCGCACGCGGCTAAAAATAGGCCCGTGACACAATGCTATCATTGTCCATGAATTTATAAGTCACTTTAGAAAGATAAAAGATAAAAAAGCTAACATGATCCTAAAAATTGACTTGGAGAAGCCTTTGATAGAATTGAGTGGTCCTTTATTCATGACGCTCTTTTCTACTTTAACTTTTCCAAGATTATCATTGAGCTCATTATGTTATGTGTCACTACATCATCCATTTCCATATTGATCAAAGGCAAGTCATCCCCTTATTTGAAACCCAGTAGAGATATGAGAAAAAGTGATCCTATCTTACCCCACCTTTTCATTCTTTGTATGGAGAGACTCTCAAGAAGCATTAATGATGTTATGCTCCGAAAAGCCTGGAACCCCATCAAAATCATCACTAATAGCTCAAAGATCTCCCACATTTTCTTTGCAGATGACCTAACCCCTTTTGCCTAAGTTAATCCCAAGAACTGCAGAGATAGTTCTGCCCAAAAGGTCAACAACACTAAATCTAAAGTCATTTACTCTAGAAACTGCAGTTCCACCATAGTTGATGAATGCTCTACTATGCTTAGCATCAAGAGAGGGGAAAACTTTGATAAATACCTTGGATTTCCCATTCTCAACTCCTAAACCACCCATGCTGACTTCCAATACATCTTGGATAATATGAATAACAAGTTAGCTAGTTGGAAAACCTATATGCTCAACATGCCATGTAAGACTGTCCTTACTAAATCTACCCTGAGCAGCATGCCTGCTCATGTCATGCAATTCATAAAACTCCCCAGAAAACTATTGAGATCATTAACAAGACTCAAAGGAACTTTGTGTGGGGTAACAATAATGAAAAAAAGAGAATTCATCTTGTAAGATGGGATAGTATTACCAAGACCAAAGCCAAAAGTGGTCTGGGACCCCACAAGGCTGAATGCAGAAATAGGGCCCTCCATGCTAGTCTAGCATAAAGATTATTCAAAAATCTCAACTAGCTTTGGGCAAGGGTTCTTACTACCAAGTACCAGAGAGGAACTAGAGATAACAATAGGGGTAAGTGGGTATGCAGGACTAGGGAAAAATATTCAGGAAGAATGGAAAGACTGCTCCATGAGGTTAGTATAGTCTATCCATAAAGGAAACAAAACCATTTTTTTCTATGACTTCTGGATACCTCACATGGACCAACCAGGCACCTTATTTAAGGCCCTCTAACTTTGAAAGAAAAAACTCTTAGGGTGGAAGGGGCCACCGTTAGTGGCACTTGAGACCTGTCTAAACTATCCATGGAATTGCCTGAGAGTCTCACTTAAATCATTATAAATTCCCCACCTTCTTCCATGAGAAATAAAGATAACCATCCCTACTAGAAGCTTACCAATAATAGTGCTTTCACCACTGGTAGCATTTATGATGCTATCACTTAAAGCCAAAATAACCTTCCCAATGAAGTGGCCATTGCCTTCACCGAAATTTGAAAAGCCAATACTCCCAATACGATCAAAATGTTCAAGTGGCTCCTCACTCAAGAAAGGTTTCCAACTAATGGCTATCTTAATTGAATGGGGTTAGAAATTAACCCCCATTGTGTGTATTGTAGGCAGACTCCTGAAACTCTAAAGCACATCTTCCTTCATTGACCTAGCGTCACTGAGTTCTAGGGAAAAATCCAAGAAAAGACTGGAATCCCTATCATGCCAACTCTGCAAAGATTGGACAACACCAATTGGGTAGGGATATGGAAAAACATAAAGAATAAGCCCTTCAACAACTACACCACTTGGGGAACCCTAATCCCTCAGTGTCTTTGACCATATGGACTACTAGTAACAACAACCAATTCAGTGACAAAAAAGAGAATATCCCTGTTGATTTTCCTATAAATCAGGCTAAGAAATACAACCTAATTATCCAAAAGCAGCAAAAACACAAGGAAAACAAAATTCAAATAAAGTTAAATGGGACCCCCTCCTCCCACTGCATGCCTTTAAACTCAATACGGATGTCTCATGTACTGGCAACATTGGTAAAACGACTTGGAGGGGTAATCAGGGACCATGAAGGAAATTGAGTCATGGGACTCTATGAGACCCTGCCTCATTCCACCCTTGTACAGGCAGAAATTTTTGCACTCAGGAGAGAACTCAGGCTCGCTGCTACAAACAACATCCAACCTTTGCAAATAAATGTGGACTTCCTTAAGGTAATTCAGGTACTACATAAAAATGACTCTCACTATCACAATATGTTGCATGATTGCAGGTTATTGATGAAGGAACTCCAAGCTGCTCCACCCATCCATATTTTTAGAGAACAGAACAAAGTGGCCAAAATAGTCCAAGAGGACATGTCAAGATCTACCTCTATAAGAACAATTAGTGTTAATTATATTAGCCTAGTATGCCGGAATGTGACTACTAATATGAGCACTATTTGCTAGACTGATTAACTCTAATTAAACATCCCTTTAATAAAAAAAAAGTCTCAATGTGCTCTAGCACCTTCTACTGCAATCCAAGATGCTTCGCACCATTTAAGCTACCTTTTGTTGCCTCGTTCCTGCCACACCCACACCAACACACATTAGCATTACTTACGCCGAGAGTATTTCAGAGAGGAGAGAGAAACTATATCTTAGATATATTCATTTGGATTGAACTTATTGGATCAATTGAATTTGAAAAAATAATACTACTCAAGTTAGTTTTTTTTTTTTTAATGGCAAAATGGTAATTCATAGTACAACAACACGCTATCTAATTTTACAACTGGAGTATGAGAAGGCTATGTACGCAAACTTTACACCTACCTCATAGAGATAGAGAAGTTATTGTGACAGTGATTTCCTTCAGAGATAATTATTTTTTTCGATCTAAAATAATTGATATTTTAATCTCGAAAAGTTAATCCAAAATAATTGACATTTCACAGAATCAATAAGGTAATGATTTTTTTTCTCAAATTTGCACCCGACACAATTCTAATTCAACGTACAAAGTGAATGATAACAGTTCAACCTAAAAAGAAAAGAAAAATTATAATTAAGAATATTTTATCAAATTCCCTCTGAATTTGACCATACACTTCGAGAGTCAATTTTGAAAATCTATCTATAAATATATTTTGATCATGAATCTGATTATTCCATTTGAATTTTTGAATTTTCATTGATTTTAAATTTCTAAATTTCAAAATTTCAAATTGGACAAACGGGCATAGAAATTTTGCAAAGTTGGAAGGGTTTTTAAAGCAAAATTTAGTGTGAGAGTTACGAAAAATTTAGTGAAACAAAATCTATACATTTTCTTGCTGGGATTGTTATCATGCAAATCTTCAAGTTCAGGAGTCGACCGTTGCAGACCCTTTTTCTTAATTAGAAATCTCAACCGCTCATCAAACACCAGCCCAAAATATCAACGGTTAAGATCAATTATATATTACCATCAATCTCAAAGTTGTAGGAAAAAAAACATGTTCAAATTTCAAAATTCAAATGACCATTAAAGCTGCGACAATCTTCCCCTTTTTTTTGCTCTCTATATAAGTGTATAGTGAAATCCTCAAAGTACGCGCCTTTCTTTCTCCATTTTCAACTTATGATTTGTTTCTTTAAAGAGGAGCGTCTCTTGTTTGCATGATCAAAGAAAAGATAACACTCAATAAGCTTTCTTGGCTTTTTGAGTTGTGAAAAAAATGATTTTACCTTTAAAGGGGTTTTTAGATTAATCAAGATTGAATTATTAGTGAACCCCATTTGGGGTTTTAAGGTTCTAAAAGATTTAGTATATAGATAGAAGGAAATTCTTGAACTTTTGAGGGTAATAGATAAGAGGGGAAATCTTGAAATTTTGAGGGTAAATGATTTTATAGTGGAAAAGTTTCAGTTTTGAGATTTGATAAAGAACCCCATATGATATCTTTGATGATTAATGCTGATAAATGGTGTAAAGTTTCAATCTTGAGCTTTGATAAACCCATTTATGTTATGGTGAAAAGGTTTCATTTTTTATCTTAAACTTGGGTTTTAGTCATTTTATGAGAAAGCCCCCAGTTGTGTCTTTAGGGATTGAGAGGTTAATTCATGGAAGTTTGGAGTTTCTGAGCTGAATTGAATATAAGGGGTGGAGTCTTTTGTAGTTGTTTACAATGGGGGAGGAAAAATCATTAGAGAACAGATTGAGAGCTTCAAGATTTGCTGATCAAAATAAGGCACCAAAGGGTAGTAATAGCAATGTAAAAGGGAATAGCAGTATGTCAAAGGTGAGATCTTCATGGAGTTCTCAGATTGTTAAGGGTTTATCAGGGGAGAGAAAAACCAAGTTGCAAACCATAATTCATGCCAAGAAAGAGCAGGTTTCTGGTAACGAAAACTCGAACCAGAAGAATTCTTCTGGGGTTTCGCAGCCAAAAGTGAAGAGGTCTCTAATGGGAGACTTGTCATGTTCAGCCACTTCAACTCAAGTTCATCCTCAAACAGTTAATATCAGTAGGACTAAACCTTCCGGTTCGCGTGATCTATTCCTTGAAATTGATCATTTGAGGAGCTTATTACAAGAATCAAAGGAAAGGGAATTGAAGTTGCAGGCTGAATTATCCGAATTTAAGAGGAGTCCGAAGGCGGTTGAGCTTGAGAGGGAGCTCGAACTGAAGAAGAGTGAGATTGATAGCTTTATCAAGAAAGTTGAATTGATGGAATGTGAAAAGGAAGTCCTTTCTCATCAACTAAATTCATTGACTGCTACTCTTGAGAGGCAAGATGGGATATCCAACAGGGAAGATGTCAAAAGTGTGACTAGTTTGGAAATGGAGGTCGTGGAGTTGAGGCGCTTGAATAAGGAGCTCCAGCTTCAGAAAAGAGATATTTCTTGCAGGTTGTCTTCCATGGAGTCCCAGCTAGCCATTGTTGGAAAAGTTCCAGAGGTATTTACTTCATATTCTTGTATACTAAGTTTTGATATCTTGAATTTGAATAACCTTGATAATTTGGTCAATAGATGTCTATAATGCATAGTTTTCTCTAGTAGTTTGTAGTGAATAACTGAGAAATGTGGTTTCAATCTGTATCTTGTATTTTTTAGCATAGTGTATGAAAAAATTGAATTTGTCTATCAAGTAATTGGTTGGCTTGATTATATCTTGTTTATCTGGTTCAATTTATTCATCAGGGAGATACAATTGAGAATATTAAAGCAGAGGCTTCTTTGTTGAGACACAAAAATGAAAACCTTTGCAAACAAGTTGAGGGTCTTCAAATGAGTAGGATGAATGAGGTTGAGGAGCTTGCCTACTTGAGATGGGTGAACTCGTGTTTGCGAGAAGAGTTGCGCAGTTGCTCGTCCATGACATATGATAAGACTTCTAGCCCTTATGGTAGTGAAAAAAGTAGGGAATCACTTTGCTTGTCTTATGATCATAGTGATGAGGACTCAAAAGATAGTAATGCCAAGAGGTTAAGCCTCGTTAAGAAGCTAAAGAAATGGCCTATTACTGATGAAGATATGCAACTAGCTGAGAGCCCAGATGATAGCATTAATCATAGTTGGGAGGATACACAAAGTTCTACTCGTAGACATTCGATAAGTGGATCAAAATTTTGTGGTGAGGACTTGATATTTAATAAGAGAAGGCAATCGGATGTCTTCATGTGTTCCAGGGAAGTGGAGAAGGAGATTGAGCCTCTTGTATCCCAACATAAATTAACCTATCCTTTGGAGGTCGAGAAACGTGTCTTGCGGATTCCTAATCCCCCTCCGAGGCCTTCATCTGTTGCTTTAGTTGAACAAGAAGGAGAAATTTCTGTTCAAGTTCCTGGTCCTCCACCACCTCCCCCTCCTCCACCACCACCACCTCCTCCAAAACTTCCGGGAAAGACTACATCAGGCATGGTACAGAGAGCCCCTCAAGTAGTAGAGTTTTATCATTCACTGATGAAGAGAGACTCAAGGAAGGATTCATTAAATGGAGGAGTATGTGATGCATCAAGTGTTTCAGACGTTCGTAGTAGCATGATCGATGAAATTGAGAATAGATCATCATATTTGCTGGCTGTAGGTTCTTTCTCTCTAGTCTTTGCATTCTATTATTGTCAATAAGACAAACTAACTATATCAGTGACCACTAAACTGCACTCTAATGACTCAAGATGTCCAGAAGACGTTTTTAATTTGAATCTCTGGACTCAATTTTACTCTGGTTGCATATTATTGTCCCACTTCCAGATAAGGGCAGATGTGGAGACTCAAGCAGAATTTGTGATTTCCCTTATAGCAGAGGTCAATAATGCAGTTTATTCAGACATCGAGGACGTGGTTGCTTTTGTGAAATGGCTCGATGATGAACTTTGCTTTCTGGTAAGCTTAATATGCTTACTGAATAAATGACAAACTTTAATTTATACATGTATGTCTTTCATGAACGTATACTAGCTTGACCACTTTGGTGATTAACGAACTAGATGAACGTAAATACATACATAAAATAATCATATCATTTATGCACATGTGTATATTTTCAATTTTCTAGTTTGGCCACTTTGGTGACTAACAAACTAGATGAACGTAAGTACATGCATAAAATAATCATTAGGTCATTTATGCATGTGTATATTTTCAATATTCTAGCTTGGCCACTTTAGTGACTAACAAACTATAGACATTAATATATATGCATAATATCCATCCATGGACATTCTGTAAATGTGCATAATTAAATCAGCCTAGTTTGGCTACCTTGGTGACTGACAAACTATATACTGTAATACATGCATAAAATAAGTATAAGCATTCTATATGAACCTCAAACATTCTAGTGTGCTCATTTTGGTGACTAGTAAGCTATATGTGTTAACCTTCAGCATTCTAGTTTGCTCATTTTGGTGACTAGTAAACTATATTACTTTAAAATTTTCATTAAGGATCGCTGTCAGTTCGTAGTGGTTTTATCACATTAAGTTCAGTAATTATTGTCAATTGAATCCAGTGTACATAAATGCAGTTCTCAGAAAATTTGACCAAATATTGAGGAACTATATCTTCTATATTTCATATCAAATGGAAGCTGCAGTTTGTAATGTACTACTAATTTTGATCATTGCGCTTGCACTGTTCTGAAGGTGGATGAAAGGGCAGTCCTGAAGCACTTTGACTGGCCAGAGAGAAAAGCAGACACACTACGGGAGGCAGCATTTGGATATAGAGATCTCAAGAAGTTGGAGAATGAAGTTTCAACTTACCAGGACGATCCTCGGTTGCCATGTGATATTGCACTAAAGAAGATGATTTCTTTGTCAGAGAAGTATAACCCTCATACTTTGTCCTAAAGCAGTTATAATTTGGTACCAATTATGACTTATTATGAAATATTTAATTTACATCGCAGGATGGAACGTAGTGTCTATAACCTTCTTCGGACAAGAGACTCACTGATGTGTCACTGCAAAGAGTTCAAAATCCCCACACACTGGATGCTTGATAATGGGATATTAAGCAAGGTCAGTTCTGACTATTCCAAATAGAAAGTCTTGGGTTGAGTTAGAGCTTCAAATGGTAATAGATCTTGAAAGATACATTGCGCGCTTATCCAATGAGATATAACTAATCGTAACTGGAAGTACACAACTATGCAGTATGCTAACATAACTGTCCTAAACAACCTTTATTTATTAGGTTAGTGAACTGTGTTATGCATGATGTTATATGGTTCACCACAGTAGGAAATCCGAACTTCATGGAATATGACTAGAGATTGATATGAGACAGATGACGATTTTCAAGATTGCACATTATCTTGAACTACATCCTTTTATACCCTTTTCAGTATCTCAACATTTCAATAGTGAAATTGCTCATCTATTTGCAGTTTCATTTTGCATACATGTGCACGTCCTCGTCTACAGAATACTCATCAAAAAACTACAGTACTTCTTTTCTTGTTATCTAGTTGACATTTTGCATTGGGACTTAATTCAAAAGAAATTATGCAGATAAAGTTTGGCTCTGTGAAGTTGGCCAAGGTGTACATGAAGAGGGTAGCCGCAGAGATTCAGTCCAAGGGACCATTAGATAAAGACACTTCCATGGACTACATGCTACTTCAAGGAGTGAGATTTGCTTTCCGAATTCATCAGGTTTGTGCACTTTCTCCTGCTGCAGTCTGCAGACTTTCACTTTCTCCTTTCTCATACTTAAACAAGTTTTCAAGATGTGCAACAAAAAGAAATATACTAAAAGAGAATGAAAAGAACATGTAATGTACATCTTTTTTATGGATTAAGGCTAGTGTTGTTAAAAATGTAAACACACTTATGTGCAGCAATCAATAACCAAGAGATATTAATGAATTCACCTGCTAAGATGAACAGGATTTTGCTCCTGATGAATAGATTGGTAATTCACCTGCATCAAATTGTTGTAAATGTCATTAATTTAACTTTTGGCTCTATTGGTACAGTTTGCTGGAGGATTTGATGCTGAAACTATGCAAGCTTTCGAGGAGCTACGGGGCCTAGCACTTTCTTTAAACAAGAAATAGAAGATAGAGATTTTTGTGATTGAAGTACAATTTTGATACAGGGCTTACCATCTCAGTAGCCATCAATGCAAGTATTGACATATTTGTAAGAGAAAAAAAAATAGATAGTTTGTGGAAACATGGTCGACATCAATGATATTCCTTATCATTGATTATTGCTTCTTGCTTTTGTTTCAATATTATGCTTTGGGTGGATTGATTCTTGACAAATGATAGTATGATTTGAATGTAAAGCTTGGTGGAAAAGCAGTTTGAACTTTTATGCAAGTTTATCAATATACTACTAGGCTTGAAGAAAGTTCGAATTTTTATGCAAGTTTTTTATTTTATCAAAAATTTAAGATCTTTTTGCATCCTTTCAAGTTATTACTACCAGTTTATCTTTGTGGAGCGATCCAAATTATACCATGTGTTGCTGTTTCGTGACAGTGGTGGACCTCCATAATGTCGACTCACTACTTCGAGTCCAAACAATTATGCCAACTCTAACCCTTCAAGATCAACTTGTTGTAATCTGGCACTAGCTGAGTAGCCTGTTTTTGTACCACCCCAGCCAGTTAACTTGTTCAGAGCCCAGAGCCTAGTAATAGACAACAATGTATTCTCTGGCTTATTATGACCCAATTGATAGCCTAAATGGTTATGAACACACGAAATTGACACAAGAATGCAAAAATCAGCAAGTATACAAAGGGAAAATCAGCACACTAGAAGGAGATAAAGAAGAAGAATGCTTGAAATTAAAGGATAGATAGAAAGACCCTTACTCCTATTCAATGATTAGCACTAGAAGATGTTTCAAATCTTCAAACACACCTCACAAATAAGAGTTCAAACCTTCCTCTTAGGTGACCCAAAGGACTCACACTTCCTCAAGTACGTCTTTCTTGCCAAATCATCCAAGACAAGTGAAAACCCTAACTTTCAAATGTTCATGGACCAAGTTTTGGTTCAAAGAGCTACAACTACAAAATATGAGTAATACTCAATTTCAATTCATCAAAGTCTAAGGAAAATAGAAGCTAATAGGTCTATTTATACTATTACATAACAATGAGGAAAATACCCTTAATGAAGAGTACTCCTCTAAAGTGTAAAAGAGAGCCATCAAAAGACAATATTGCCCTTAATAATCCCAAGTATAGGCGACCTTGGAGTGTAAGAACCCTTTCTCCAATCTTCAACTTGAACAAGGCGTTGTAATGGTTCCAAAACGTCTTCAAACAGTTTCAAATCCGAGGCTTGAACCTTTGACAATCCGAAGCGTGAAGCTTTGATAAGACCTTGTAATCCTTGTGCTCTTTATGCTTGTATCACCAACGCTCCTTGTCGACATGTTTCATAAGTCTTACCTTAAATTTGGGACTAATAATAATACATGATATCATTAAAAGTAAACAATTTATAACAATCAACACTTATAGTAGATTCTTCAATCAGTATCTTCTCTCTTATGCTAATCATGCTTGGTTGTTCAAGAGTTAAAAGAAATATTGTGACTAATATCTTCAGCATTATCTTTGCTTCCTTTTTCTATAAAAAAAGGTTCTACCATGTATTTTTTCTTCGCATAACTTCAATTAAAATATGTTCTTGAATTGACTTTACACTTTAATTCATCAACCCTGAATAAGCTACATAACCATATCATTTCTAATGGATTAGTAAATTTGGTCTTTCCCCTGGGATTGTTTGGTACTCGGACTACATTAATCTGAATTAGAACTTACTTTAACATGATTTAAGTCTGAGATTAAAATAAATTTGTAGTATTCGGACTTACCAAACGACCCCTAAATATTTAAGGAGGGAGTTATAAAAGAGTGAAAATTAGTTTGTCTTGGCTCAACTGTCTTGTATGCTTATTATACTGCTGCAATGACGGACTCCTCAAAGACACTACTTTGGCTTTATTAACTGTCTTTCCTACTCTTTACCGTCCCATTCTTTTGTCTACATTTTTTTATTTTCTCTTTTGATGATAGACTACTTCTCTTCTCTCTCAATACATCTTCTTTTCTCCAATGGCGCAAATTCAGAAGGTGAGAAATTTTTTTTATTTTCGCACGTTGAGTTCTTTCTAGCTTAAAGTTCAGTTTTTATTAGAGCCTTTTTCGTGTACTTGTTGAATCTCCTGTTACATGTTCCGTTTGATTATGTAACTGATGTCTGAAACACACTCGGTTCACTCATTGGCTGGTCTAGAAATTATGCATTGTTTGTTTGATTTTGATTTGGCGCGGAGTTGTAAGAAAACTGAAAAGACTTTTGAATCATGTCCACCTCCGTCTCATGCTACTCATCCACGTCAAAAAGTATTTGTCTCAAGTTACTCGTCAATTTATAAAACTAAGATAGAATTTATTTAATTTTTCTCATTTTCCCCTTTAATCAAACAGTTCTGAAAAAACTTCGTCTATTGTCAATCTTGGTATTATGGATATGACACATAAATATAGAGTGCATTAAAAAGAGTTAAATCGTAAATTAGTAAAAATATCTTCTTAATTATGATTTCTTAAGGAGCATGTACAGAGGAAAGTGGACAAATAATAAAGGACGGGGGAGTGTAATATATCAAAATATCCTTTAATCTTTTAGTCTTAAATATGTCATGTGGACTGTTGAAATTAAAGACCGTTGCAAAAAAAATGAAATAAGACGAACAAACTGAAACAGAGGGACTAATAATTGTGGCCTGAGATCCTTAAGGATCCCAGGATGCTGGTGCTCATGCTTTAGATTCTGCTTCCATAAACTGTATCAATATGTTATAGTCAATCAAAGCATAATCAAAATTCCTGACATTACATGTAATATAAATGTAAACAAAGTTTAGTGCTCAGTTGATTTCTTTTTTAATTATCCACACAGTGTTGTAGACAAGGTCTGTAATGTCTGATTCTGCAGAGTAACTCCAATTGAAATACCTGTCACGCGCGTATCTGTAGTCTTGCTGGACCTAAGGAAAAACATTTACGGCAGCATTAATACTTAAATCACCTCTTTCTGCTATACTTTCAGGAAAAATATGTACGTGCCAGAGATGACCCTTATTTCGATGGAATGCGAAGAGGTGAGACAGCAGTTATCAACAAAAGAAGTGGTTTAGACATCCCTAGAAAAGTCACTAGGAATGACATAACGAGGTCAGCCTCTGATGTTGGGAGCCGAGGAAAGAAAAAGACTAGTGTGAGATTATCTGAAAATGATGTTTATAATGATAGACGTTCTCCTAATTCAGCTTCGAAAAGGATACATGAACCTCTTGGTCGGTCATTATCTGTGAGGTGGTCAGCAGCATCCGAATTGAATTCCTCTCCAGTGGGAAGTCCTCGGTCTGGTTTGAAGGTTGATCTGCATGATGTAGACGAGTCTCCAGTGCAGTCTAGTCCAAAATCATCTGAAGCAAAGGGAGAGTACCACTCACCTGGTGGCTTGGCTTTGACTGCCTATGAAAGATCTTACAGTGTGACCAAGAAAAGTAGAGCTATATCCGACATTCCACTCCCTCCATCTGCAGCATTGTTCTACTGTGGAAATTCACTGCAGATGGAAGTCCTTGGGTCATGTCAAGGAATTCAAAGGCTGAATATGTTTCTAAAGGCAAGAAGAGATGATGTTAGTGCAGGAGTACCGTCAAGATTCTTGCATGCGGTGATTGGACCGAACTGCTGCGGTAACGTCCATGAACATTTCATAGTCTTATTAAAAGTGGCCTCCTTAGTAAACCACTCTATCACTTCATTTTATTTTGCGTGTTCCAAAGTCTAAAAAACAGAATGTAGAAGAATAATTATTCTGAAGTTTGTATAGCTTATCGACACTCAACTTATTCCTAAAGTATACTAGATTTAAATAGGTCGGAATTTCATGTCCAAAACGGTCCTCCTTAGGGCTTAAAAGATCATCTTGAAAGGAGTGTTCGTGATAAATATTTCTGTATGTCTTTTTGAAGTTTGATTTGAAAGTTCAGAACTTTTAGATTATATCATTGATGTGGAGTTTGAAACTGAAAAAAAAGTTCCAAGGTCTCTGGGAAGTCGTAAAAGTGCTGAAGATGAAGAGAAATCCAGGGATAGATGGTAGATATTTGACCACCATGGCATCACCTTTAACTTGTAAGAGAGTGAAACGACAAATGGGCTGGTGAATCATCGAGATAATCATTAAATCTTTCCTTCATTTCATATTATATTTGATAGGAAATAGAGCCCCAGAAAACTTGGTAGCCCATTTGAAGTATGTTAATTTTGAGAACACAGGTGCATACGGAGTTGTATTCATGAATAAAGTAAATCAACATAGGAAAAAAGTTATTATTTGATGATTTTAAAGGTCAATTAGCAAGCAATGTACAATAGTCCAAACGGTGTTGAGTATTAGATGATTCTACATTGTCTTTTTCAATGATAGATCACTAATTACTTATGAACTGAGTTTGTATAACATGGTCCAATTTATGTTTTGGCTGATAAACAGTATTCTAGCATTTCTTGCCATAAGTTCGGAAATTTTGGAAGTTTGACTGACGTGATATGTCATATATTTAAAGTGTTCAAAGATCATTTGCTCCAGTTACCAACGTGTTTTAAGAATCTCGGTAGAAGGTTGAAGATCCTCATATTTGTTGGTGATGCATCTATTTCAACCAACTTTTTGATGTTTGATTTTCTTAAACGAGGTAGAAAACTACTTTACCCCAATACTAAGGAAAGAGTACTATTCCGGAGCCATGACATCTCCAACTGAAAACAGACTATGTAAACTGAGTTCACAAAGTAAGAAGCTTCTGGCCACAACAACTAATAAATGGTCTAAGCCTATAGTTAAAGAGCTAGGTCCTAGTGATATCACATTTGATTTTACAACTTTGTTTCTTTCTTAGTACAGATATTGCTTAGTAATTGCAGATTCACTTACCTCAAATTGTAATTCCAGAAAGTATTTTTTATTTATCTTTATGTTTAAGTGGAAAGTTGCACCAGCTGTTCACCACGTGCAAAGATTTTGCGAAGTGTTTAAATTTATTCACCAACTCTTTCATTCAAGACCACTTTGTAGGACTAGAAATAAATGGGTTCGAAGCAAATTCAAGAACAAAAAAGGAGAAATGCTGAGCTTATATAGTCCTGTGGCATTATTTGAGAAATATTTGCTTTGTAGAATTCATAAACTGCAGTAGAGAAGGAAACAAAAATCCTAATTTAAAGAGAAGTCAATAGCTCGAAAGTGTGTCTGTGACCATTTAACAACTTGTGTCATGCACTGGTTGAGCTTAATTATAAGATTGTTTGCACCTGGATGCAGATGTTGGATCTGTTGCTTCAACCATAATGTATGCTTTTTACTTGAATGAAACATTACATGATGACCATTTATGCACTGTACCTGTCATCAACATGAAAAGGTCGGATGTTGATTCTCATGCTGAGCTCAGATGGCTACTAGATTCTTGCTTTATTGATCAATCTTCCTTAATTTTCGTTGATGAGGTACGTTCCTTTCTATATGCAAAGTTAGGAAATGAAATGAAATTTTAGTCTAGATTCTCTAGAATTAAGTCACATAGTAAATGAAAACAGGAACGGAATCTAAAAAGTGGTCATGATTTCCTTGGAAAGCATGAAGATCTTGTCTTCAGTGTAAAAAGAAAACATATCGACACTCTAAATATGCTCAACTAATTTTTTCTTAGTCATTTCATAACTTGATATTTTTTTGTCTGAAGTTTTAATTACGTTCTCTCTGTCGTTATACTTTGAGCAGATTGACCTGTCCTATTATGAACTATATGGGAGTCTTAAACTTGTTTTAGTCAATTGTAGCAAGCTTCCAGCTAACCAAGAGGTAAACATTCTGTTTTAAGGGTGCTGATTTTTTATTAATTAGTTAAAAGATGATTACTTACTGCTTACTGGAGCAGGCATTAAAGGATGCAGTGGTTGAAATTTTCAATTGCAGAGAGGTTCTTCTTTATTTTTCGTTTTCTTGTTTCTGAATCTCCATTATACTTTGGTCATGTCAACTAGTAAAATCTGTTCAGTAGAGAGGTTGTGCACTGATTTTTCTGTTTAAGCAGGAAGATACACATTATTCTTCAAGTGCTGCTGTCACTGTTGGGAAGGTATTTTCCTCATTCCATAAGAATTCCATAAAAATATAAGAGAAAGTCAAAATACCAATAAATGTGATTTTCCTTTTCTTCTATGTTGTAGTATTGCTAAGCGACATTAAATTCACTTCATATGTATTTGGACAAATGCTTTATTTGGTGGAAGTTTAACTTATTATAGTGTAGCTCGTGCTCCATTTAAGAACAACTAAAGAATAGTTGTAGCTAGAATTAGTGGAACTTGGAGAAAGTTAGGTCTTGGGCAACCCTCACAGCATGAGCTAGCTTTTGTGGTTTAGTTTGTAACAGCCCCGGTACAACTGTTAATGTATTTTCCGCTTTGGCCTAGGTTTACCTGGATTTATACCTCGGATTTTAATTTTAGAACTGAAAAGGAGCCTCAGTAGTTGAATCTGAACTCGTTCTTATAAGGTTCTAACTTTCTTATCTCATTCCGACGTGGGATTCACCTAAGGTGTAATGCACTCCTTTAGTGGCTTGCCTTCCATCATAAGCGTCATGTAGTTAGTATTAAGGTTCATATGTTTACGCAATCAAATTTGCTGCAGGAGCTAAATGATTGTTTTTATCTGCTACTTGATGCCTTTCGTGTAAATTATTTATTGTAGGAGGCATCATGCTGCGCACTTATTGCTCACAAGTTTGTACTATATTCACCAGAGATACTGGCGGATCAAGGTTTCAGTCGACTTCTGGTACTAGCTCTGATATGTAGATTTTCAAATGTGTATGCAAGTTTATATGGTTGAATTTGAAGTTATCTATTATAGGTCCCATCGATTTGCTTTGTCCATGCTTTGGATTTCTTTGGATGGCCTAGGGATGCCTGTTATTTTAACCAATGCCCTTCTTGTGTTCACATTTCTAATGTCGTTACTCCGTATATCTCTTTATAAACTGATTATGTGTGCAGCTGGCAGGTATACTCGTGGATACTGGAAATTTGAAAAACCCACAGACTACAACAAAGGATAAGTACACGACCACCTTGTTGATAAATGGAGCAGGTCGATTTGGATGTAACGGTCTTTATGAAATTTGTAGGTTATTCAGATTTGATAGTGGTTATTCTTCACTATTCTAGGTCTCTAATTCCAGAGTGATCAGACTCATATCCCAATAAAATTTTGTCATTTTCAGTGAGATACAAAATGCATGATGCAGCTGACCCTAGAGCAGGAGAAGTTTTTCGAAAAGATAGTAAAAGATTGCTAAAATCGGATGCAGCTCATGATCCCACAATGGGAGAAGTTTTACAAAAAGATATTAAAAAATTGTCAAAATCGGATGCAGCTGACCCCATAGTAGGAGAAGTTTTACAAAAAGATGTTAAAAAATTGGCAAAATCGGATGCAGCTGAACCCGTAGTAGGAGATGTTTTAAAGGAGGAAGTCAAGAAATTGTCAAAACCAGATGAAGCTGATCAAGGAGCGGAGGAAGTTTTGCAAAAAGATGTCAAAAAATTGTCAAAGTTTGATACAGCTGAGCGTAAACTGGGAAAACTTTTACAAAAAGATGATATAAATTTGTCAAAATCGGATGTAGCCGACCCCAGAGCAGGAGAAGTTTTATGGAAAGATATTAAAAGATTGTCAAAATCGGGTATTATCATCTGTTTCTCTTTGTCATAATTACAGACCTTCCCATCTTAAGTCCATGATTTATTTAAAGCTTTTCATAGATTCCTTGTCCAAGTATATGCCACTTTAAGTTAGATGATTCATTTCTGTATTAGGGTAAGAGCACAGATATGTTAAAACCATAATTCATATGGTTCGAACTTATTTAAAGAGCAAGGGCTAGCTGTTGCTGACTGCCTTTCACACATTTTGAGATCATGCACATAATATGCCATGTGTGACGGTTTTATAGTGTATTATTTATGTGGACTGACCTTCAGAGGTGGGAGCAGGGAAACCTGCTGGTGCAGGATCAAGAATGGGGAATTCAAATATTGGAATGAGTTCAGTCGGAATACCTATAAGAGAGCTCTTAACACATCACTCTACTTCAGCTGAATACATAAGAAGTTTCCAGCGTAAGTGATTCTGTGCCTTTCCCAATTTGGAAGCATAAATGTTTCAGTCAGTGACTAATAACACAATAATTATCATCATATTGTCCAACTGTAGTTCTTATTCATATGATTCACTTAATCTGCCTCGTCTTATTGACCACTTAGAAAAAACCCTCTAGCTAGTTGGCTGGTGCTCTTGATTTTGTTAGACATATTGCTTTAATTATTTCCATTTTTCTGTCTCCTTCTTTTCTCCTAGCGCCGTTCTTTTATCAAGTTCTTCTAGTCTAAAACATGACAATCTTTAGGTCTTTATCAACAGTTCCAATTCTCCCTCATCTTACCCAGCCACCCCCATCAAGGAAAGATCAAAGAAAATCTATTATGCTGCATGCAAGAATTCTTTTACTCTTGTGTGGCAGGATTAGGGGCGGGTCTTCCTGTCAAATATACTTGTGCTCATCGAGAATATGCTTTGACAAATATAAATTTGATAGTAGGGTGATAAAACAGCTTGGCTTGACAATCATTTCTTTTGGACATGCAGAACAGGAGAAATTTCGCATCCTCTTGATTGTTTCAGGGTATTATGATGTGGAGAAGAACTTCAAGGTTTTGTGGCCTCCTGTTTGAATGCTTGCTCTATTTTGATAGATCAAGTTGCTACATTTTGTGTCTGCCAGATCATTCTAGTTTTGCTTTATCCTGTTAGTGCCTAGGTGGATTAGTATTCAATTTGTGTTCTTAAACAATGTAAATCTGTTATTTCTAAATTCTCATTGTGATTTTACGTATACATTCTCAAATTCTTAGCTGAGTTCTCTTTTTCTCTCATTCATTAAAAAACCTTTCCAATTTGTTTACATGGACAGAAACCGAGAACTTAATATGATCCAATCTAACCGTGTTCCTGGCTTTCAATTATAGAGGGAGATTCTAGTCTCAGCTGAATCTGTCGAGCTTATGAAAAGCCTGCTCCATTTTATCTCCTCCTACACGAATGTGCTTCCACTCAAAGCTTTGCGCCAATCAGGTCAGTGAGCTATCGTTTCAAGATTATATTTCTGTCTTGAAGCCATATTTCGCCATCTTTTCTTTCTTTATCAAGAATGCGTTGACTTGGGGATATTTTAAGAGGAAAAGAAAAAACAAGTAGCTGGCTCTTTCATATTCCCGTTGCTGTCTTCTTCTGCGGCTCTTTTCTTCTTTTTGCTCTTATTGATCGTAGAATGCAGTTTCATAAACTACCATTTGATTGTAGACATACCTTTTCCCATATGTTGGGTCGTTTGAACTCGATGTAATTTTACAGGTCTAGCTGCTGAGATGAGGGTGTTCGAGATAGAAAAAATTGTATCAAGAAAAACGATTGAGAAACTTCTGGAAGAATTCAATGAGATAGCGGAATAATATAAAGTTTAAAAGGTCATTCCACATTTTGTTGTTGTACTAAGAATATGCATACTACCTCATGCTCCAGTAAGAGCCAACAGTATGCATGCATGCATTACTTTTGTAGTTGCAAAGAAACTCTATATCTGCTAGTTACTATAAGATGTCCAGTTCTCTCCCAAACATAGCATGTATTGTGGTAGCTTTCATGCCACATACATGGAGATAATTATTTTATTTTTTTAGTGGTCACACCAACCCTGTTGAAAGGGGTTTAAATTTCCTCTTATGAAGGTTATTACGCTAGTGATGTTGTTGTTCATGCTGCCTTCACATATTCTCAGTTAGCAGATGTTATTGAACATGTATATGAGCTTGGTAACCATCTACTTCTCAATCTTATCAAATGAATTGTTATTATGATTGAAAGTATCACTTGCTTAGTGTGTGTACCTGGGAAATAACTATCTGGCAACCATCTCAAATAAAATGAAGGCATCCATTCCTCTTGTTATTTCAAACTAAAACTTTATATCAGTTGTGGTCTATTTCCTTCACCTTCTTTTACATGAAATTGTATCCATCTTCTTTCTTCTACTCCCTTCTTCCTATTTCTTTCTATCCAAAAAAACTTTAGACAGTTTCCCTCAAGGTTGGTGTGTGGCTTAGCTTTTAACCCAACTTAGTAAGTGATCGGCGACTTGGAGCATGTTGAGAAATGACCTTGGCAGTATCTCTCCACCAACAGACCTCTTCTTCTTTTTCTGCAAGTTGTTGCATGGTGGATTCTAAAGCTGACTCCAGTTCTTTGATCCTTTCTTCTTGCCTTTCTTGCAGAAGCTCGTGCAGCTTCCTCCTTAATTCTTCTGCCGGAACTCCACAGTTTTCTAGTGATGTTATGCAGCAACTAGGCTTATCGACTTCTGCAAACCTTGTACTAAGGCTTCCTTCCTCCGAGCTATATCCATCCGTAATCTGCCACAATACAAGTTCATTACTTGAGGTCTTGTTTTTCACTTTGCTCATGCAAAACTAAAAGCAGTTGTCTATAGTTATGTTATACTCAGAGACGGATTTAGGATTTGAAGCTTATGTTCTACAACATACCTCGAGATCTTGTTGTGTTGGATATTTCAAC
The DNA here is from genome assembly GCF_002878395.1 of Capsicum annuum. Taxonomy (NCBI): domain Eukaryota; kingdom Viridiplantae; phylum Streptophyta; class Magnoliopsida; order Solanales; family Solanaceae; genus Capsicum; species Capsicum annuum. The sequence continues at coordinate 113,228,170 of NC_061112.1, read as the reverse complement.
ATAACGTCTGAGTCCAAATGGAACTGCAAACGTTCTAATTCAACTTCAAGTTCAGCTTCAAGTTGGTTCATTTCCAAATTCCTTTCATTTCTTTTCTTTAATTTGCAGTTCAAAGGATGATCATGGCTGCAAGTAATTTCTGATTCTTCTTCTATATCACTTGAGCATGCGAATTGTTCAACACAATCTGAATCATAGTGTGAGATTTTGGTTCTTGAATTGGATGCACCACACACATTACTTCTCATTCTTCTTTGGTTTTGGAATTCCATATTGGAATTATGAAGCAAGATTTCCATTTCTCTGCGAATCTCAACGATCTTGTTGAGTTCATTTTTGGTTGCATTAAACAGATAAATAAGACCAAATCCAATGCCTAGGTTCATCGAGTCCGCTTTCTTCTCTCCTGCATAAACAATAACATAGCCAGTGTAATCCCACAATCGAGTAAGAGTGGTCCGTAGGAGTAGGAGTGGGCAGGAAATTAAATGCAAGGCAAAAAAGAGAGTCTTATCTCTGTTTTGTATTTCAAAGCAAACATGGTCAAAACCAATGATAAAATCTAACAGCACTTGGTTCCATCAAAGCAAATCTAAAAGCTAGCCTTAAATGACATTAATGAGAATATATTTCCATGCACCTAATTTTTCAAAATGTATACTACTTAGTTATATTTACTGTTTGCTTTATTTGAATTTTGAATCAAAGATCTACAAAAAAAAGTAACATCTCTATGATAAAATTAAATCGATATACACACTACTCTTTTTAAATCCTACTTGTGGATGTGGAATACAATGGGTATATTTACACTGACAATATATAAGTTTTTCTTTTTTGGTTTCCCATCCGGTGTCCGGTGCCCGCATTGGAGCCCCAACTAATCCGGATCGCGCGTTGCAGGGCCCATTAAGGTGACAGCACCACCAACAGAGTTTTCTCCATAACCAGGGTCGAACCCTCGACCTCTGGTTAAGGGTGGAGCAACCCCATCCACTGCACTACAACCCATGTTGGTGACAATATATAAGTTAATACTCCATCCGTTTCAATTTATTTGTCTGATTTAGTTTGACACAAAAGAATTTAGAAATTGAATCTTGTGGTCGTAGATTAAAAATATGTAGAACCTACAAAAATATCATGTAATCTTGTGATCTTAAATATGTCAAATAAAAAATTGAAATCACTGAATTGCCAAACAATACTCTTTTTTGAAATTTACTAAAAAGGAAAGCAACACATACAAATTGAGACGAAGGAAACAGTGATCAACCATTTTCTTCACCTTTTACATAGAAATTAAACTAAACTATATACTTAAATATATGTATAGAATCTCCAAAAGAGAAGTAATTTATGTATTACCATAGCAACATACAAAATCATATATGCACACAAAAAGAAAACCTTTACCACCAAAAACTATAGCTTGATAGATAAGATTTCTTTACTCTTGATCAGAGTTCTCGACTTATTATAATTAGAAAGCATTTAATCCCTTTAATGAGCTTGTAGCTCATGTTCACATTAGTCGGAACCAAAAACAGATAACCGATCATTGGGTGGAAAATAAGCTTTTACCTGGATCTTCTAATGCTAAATCCTTCTCCCTCTTCTTCTTCTTCTTCTTCGCCTTATTTCTATCTCCAGTTTCAAAAAAGCGCGAAAAAATCCACCTAGGCGATATACATGTAGTAAAACTCTGACTACACGTAGTTTGTGATCCTCTTTTCCTAATCTCATTACAAGCTCTAGCTGTGATAATCGAAATGCTGCAATAATCATCATTACTTCCCATAACTATTTCACCCAAAATATAGTATATGATCACTGTTGTATAAAGCCAAAACAAACAGAAATACTCTCTTATAGTAAAAATGAAAGAAGTGAGGAGGGAAATAATTTGAAAATAAAAGGTTCACGAGTTTCTTCATGTCCTAATTTATGACCATATCTGACTGCAACCGAAAAAACATTAATAACATTAAATAAATTTCAACTTTTGTATATTATATTCTATTAGCTGGTAAAAACATAAATATATTAGTAGTACTATTTAAACCCCGAAAAAGAAAAAGAAACATTCGATGCCTTACTTGCATTTTAGGAGTAATAATCATTGAGAGATCATCCTTTGTACACGAATAAAATGGGATTTCTCATTATTAAATTTGAAATAAAATGTTTGGTTGATGGTACTCCCTCCATCTCATATTAATTGTCTCAACTTATTTATTCATTTACCAAATAAAGATAAAATTAATTAAAATTTTATCATTTTACTCCTACAATTAATAATTTTTTTTTAGATACGGAACAGATTTATAAGTTTCAAAAAGATTCTTTTTGAAACGGAGTGAATATACAGTCCATCTTATTGATGATTTCTTAGGAGGCGTGTATTGAGAAAAGTAGACAAGTAATATGAGTCAACGGGAGTATAAATATCATCTCGTATGAATTTTCTTTCAGGCATAATCATGAGATATCTATCTTATCCATTCACTTGAGATTATTTTATCTCCTCTCTCAAAATTGATTAAATCAATTCAGAAATTATAATCTCACATAATTTAGTACAATCTATCCAACACAAATTTAATGTCTCGTTATGCTTATCAATGACCAATTTTGAATTACTCATTTTAAACAAATTTAAATTGTTAGAGCCACATAAAAGTTAACAATATGCAGCTTTTTGAATATTTTTATTCATAAAAATAAAACACTAAGAAATTTAGGTTAATTTTCTTATTAATTTCTGTTTCTAGATTTAAAATATAAAAGTTGCATTTTGTGGTAAAAAAGTATGTACCTCTCACTAGTATAGAAAGTCAAAAAAGTATTTGTACCTGAAAATTAAATATGGAGGGTTCACAGTATATATAATTTGTGTCTCAGGGACTAAGGTGCCACATCTTAAGTAGTTGAGGTGGGTAAGTGGCAATACTCTCTAAATAATACCATAAATAATTGCTCTACTGAGGGACCACAAAGCATATAATAATACTAGTAACTTGTGGTAATTGATTGTATTTGATTCATTATTTCAGTTCAAAGCAAAGTCAGTTTACCATTAAAATAGATATGTACATAACACAACCATAGTTAAGTACAAAATATGTATACAAAAGATACATATATTGCATATATTGATTTGATATTAAACACCGACATGGATTAATTAATAATTTACTAAAAATTACACAAATACATAACTTATGTTTTCAATATTACAAAAAATCCCAACTCCCTAAACATATTACAAAACTCCCAACATATACACAGAATATTCTGTAGATATTGAAAATGTTATCTATATTAATAGGGAGAGAGAGTAAAGTAATTAAAAAAATGGGAAAGAGTGTAATTACTTTCAAAGGGGTTGATATTTATGTTATTTATACAATAATTTATACGTGCAAGTCAACAATCTTTTTCCCGAACACCACGCTTAGCGGTAGCTTTAGTGCACCAGGCTCGCCTTTTAAGTCAACTATCTTGGCTGATTTTGAGCCTCCTACTAGTAGCTCTATCTATTGGTACCAGCAAATTCCAATTAAGTTTCATAATTGTATATAGTTAGGCAGTCAACAAGTCAAAAAGAAAAAGGAAAACGCTCAGTTTGGAATGGAATTTTAGGTTTTTGAACTAAAAGGGCAGCCATCTAGTCTAAAAATTAACGGTGGAAGATAAAAAAGAAGAAGAAGTAAGTTAAAACTCTTTAACAATTTATCAGTTCTCTTGCAATTATCCTTCCCCAAACTAGTTATATCAACATTACCATTTTCCTAGAAATAAAGATAATCCTTTACTGAATCTTTGAAACATTACATAATAAAGCCTTGTGACAAAGACATATCTTGGAAGTTGGCACAGGTAAAGTCTCTGATGATGGAGTTTAAGGATTCATCATTATAAAATGGTTAGCACGAATTTAATGCCCTCCTGCAAATTCCTGATGAGGATGCATTCCCATCGACAGGGTCATCGTTTGATGTGCTGCTACCACAAAGGTGCTAATGCTGGGCATAGAGCAACTTGTAATCTTCTCCTGTGCCATGAAAAGGTGTAATCAGCCCAGCCATATGGGAATTCAGATGTTCAATAAAAGTAGTCATTTACTGCATAGTCAAACTATTTAAAGATGATCAGGACACTATTTAGCTCCTTCATGCCTGAATTAAGGTGTGCTTAACGCCCAATTCGTGCTTCATCCAGCTTTAGAGTTTAAGTGCACTTCAAATGAATTTTTAACAGTATTTCAGAGTAGATTAAGAGTGATGCAAATGACAACTTGTATCTTTCCATAGCTAGTGATGTCCCAATGTATATGTAAAGTTCTTAATGCCAATCTGAATACTATGTAGCATTGAGTTCAAACGAAAAAGCTCAAATAGGCCACTGAACTATCAAAAATGGCCTATAAATGCCGGTCGTCAATAGTTGGGCATAAAAATGTCACTGCCATGACACACTTGGCTCATTTGTGCCACTAACCACCAACAGCCCACACATTTAAATGCTTAAACTATCTTTCTAGTCAAGTATTAAACTGCTTTCCAGGTGTCTGACCAAAGTCCACTAGCACCATTACTTCATTTATTTGCTTCTTTCGATGTACTTAGATTTAGGTACAATCAGGGCCAAGAGGTTTTATGCTTACAGTCAGAGCAGCCGTTTGTCAAGCTTTAGTGATTACAAAAGAAACATCAATAAAGATTTCTCATGAATCGTTAATTCTTACGTATTACAACAAAATGCAAATTGATTGCACCCAGTACACTGCTTAGTGGTTTCACTCACATTGAAAAAAAACAAAATGACAGGTGATTCAACTCAACTTCTTTTAGGCAGGCCAGAAACAACTTGCAGCATAATCTTACCTTGGTTAAAAAGTGAGTAGCAGCTACAGTTCAGATTTAATAATATCCTCAACCGAGCCTTTGTACTTCGAAATAAGATCCCTGGAATCAAGCATGAACCATGACCATCAGATGAAGAAGATAATGGTGATTATACAACTCTCAGTAGAAAACATTCAGAAACATATATATTCGTATGTCAAACTAGGATGCACACCTTCGCTGATTTAGCAATTGTTCGCACTCTGCCTTTTTGCGTTTTTGTCCCTCAACTGTCTGTCCAAAGACACAGGAATGACCAATTATTTTAGCCACATTTAAGCATCAAAACATGCAACTAAATTAGAAATTCTGGAGAAATTTTGTTCAAGTAAACATCATTCCAAACATAGTGAACCCCACTTTTCTGTAAAAAATTTCACAACTATAAGTTGCACAAACAGGCCCTAATGAAAAAGCACAATTAAAAGCAATAACACAACAAAAAAATTAAAAAACAATCCAACTCTTCCAGAATAGAATATTTTTTGAAGTTCTATTATTCGTCATTGTGCTTTACTCTTTGTTGTAGTCCCCTTTTCTTTTTATTCCTTTTTGGAACAAGTTTCAAAATTACTCAAAGGATAGACGTAAAATACCATAGATCTTGAGCTAATAGACCCTGATATTGATATCAACAGCTGTTGGCACTTCTCGAACTGATTTTTCAATTCAGTTACCTGGTGAGGATAAATACACTCTGTTTAAACTAGAAGAAATAGAAAACTAATATGTAATGATCAAACTATTAGACAATGCATCAATCAAGAAATGAACAAACCAATGCATCTGAGTGCTGATCTCGATTTCCATTTTCAATAGTATCAGCTAAATTCTCCACCAACTGTAAGGTGACAATCAAAGTTAGAACAAAAGGTCTCATTAGGAAAGAGAAATGTCTAGTTACACTAACGAAATAGCAAGCTACAGATCATGGTTGTCGCCCAATACTTGTAGAAGATGGAAGTGAGAGGCAAGTGATTGGTGGTGCTGCTGCTGTTGTTGTTGTTGTTGCTGGTGCTGCTGCTGTTGCTGTTGCATCTGGTGCTGCTGCATCTGCTGTTGCTGCATTTGTTGTTGTTGTATATGCTGTTGATAGCGTTGCTGCTGCTGCTGCTGTTGTTGCTGCTGCTGATAGAGCTGCGGTTGATTGAACTGTTGTTGTTGAAATTGCTGTTGCTGAAGAAATAAATGGTCTTGATTGTTGGGGGTGGATGGATTGCTCTGACTTTGGATGTTGGGGATCATCGTCCAACTCCCTCCTCCAAAGTGGTCCATAGCTAATGGCTGTTGAGATGAAACCTAGAGCTACTTTGATTCTGAAAACGGACAAACAGAACTTGATATGTTATCATGTATAATCAGGTACTGCATAAATAGCCAAAACTAGTAAAACTTGAACTGCACTAATGGAATGAGTAGCAACTAGAAATAGTTCCAAAGATTCTGAAATGTGCAACCACTTTAACTATTTCTTTCCTGTCATTCCTAAATGACATTTCATCCACGTCTTATTACCAGAATTATTCCTTTTTACAAATGAGAATAAAACCCTCAATTTAGACCCTCCAAAATTGAAGCCTGCGCATTGTAACTAAAAGTAATTTTTATCTCCAAGTAACAGCTACCATAACATATGCATGAATTTGGTGTGCCAATTGTTAAATCAAAAAGGCACATTGAAAAAATTACTGCTGCAACTATGCCTTAACACCAAACAAACCAAAAGGGTAGTATTATGATAAAATGTTCAGAAAACATATACTGTAAAATCAGATAGTTTAAAGGAGAAATGAATCAATATCAAGTGCACCGGCTTACTTTATATCGCTATTTTAGCTCAATAATCAAGAACTATGTTTCAACTTAGAATAAGTTTGGGTTGGCTATGTGAATTCCCTTCATTTTGCTCCATTTGAACCCATTACTTTCCAATATTTAATAATTTAGGTTTGATAACACTAGAAGTTTCTCCATTACTAACATACAAATTTAACAGCAACAACATAGCCATTATAATCCAACAAGTGGAGTCTGAGAAGGATAGAATGAATGAATATCTTATTCCTACCTTTGTGGGTCAGAGAGGTTGTTTCCGATGGCTTAAAAGAAATGTTTTTGAAGCTGGATAGCAAGGAAAATATGATACAATCGCAAGATACAAAACAAATGAAGCAACAAATAATAATACACTTTGTTGAAGAATAAGAGAATACGTGACTACTAAATAGTACTACTAATACGGAGAAGACGAGACTGACCCCCAACCTCCTCACATAAAGTGCGACAATACTCGGCTACCTACTAACCTTATATTCTAATCCACGACATTCATACTTTCTGATCCAGTTCCCGCCTTTAGTAAGCTAAAGTTGTATCATATTCTGTCTAATCACCTCCCTGGTTCTTTTTTTACAGCCTAACTCTTGCTAGGACCAACCTGTCACACCTCCTTACTGATGCATTTACGCACCTCCTCTTCACATTCCAAGCCCAAATCATCCGAGTCTTGTTTCCCTCGTCGTGCCATCTATGTAGGCCACTCCCAAATTAACCCCTATAACTTCGTTCCTAATCAATTTATCCTAGTATGCCTACGCCTCATTTCCACTACCTTCATCTTCTGAACATGAGTTTTCAATTCCTGACTGGGCAACAATTTGCCCAATACAATGTTGGTCTAACCGCCTCTCTATAAAACTATATTTTAAACCTAGACTACACGTTTCAAACAAGATTGGACATGCTAATCACGGAGCCAACGATGCATCAAAATTCCTCATTAATCACCAATCATAAAGAAATTGCACAAGTTTAACGATCGCTAACAAAAAGTGAAAGGACAAAATCTCCTAATCAAGGAAATTAACAGTTTTAGGTCAAAATTTCAACAGCAAAAACAACAAAAGAAAAGGAACAAAGGTACGATGAAGCAAAGAGAGAGCTATAAAACGAGAAAAATTACCGGAGGTGTAAGAGATTAAGCAGACAGCACAGCCTGCGGGAATAATGGGGAAACCTCGTTTCTGTTTGCTCAAAATCCTACTTACTGTTTTCTCTTAAAAGATAAAACTGTCGAGAAAAGATATAATTACACCCTTAATTATATATACCTAAAGTTTTAGGAATATATTTTATATTTATATGTACTACACTGTAAAATTACTAGTAATAACGAAATTACAAAATAGATATTGTTATAAATATATTTATATTATCTAATAACATATATGATCTAATTGATATTTATCATGATTTTAAGTATTTGTCTTTTGATTTTAAGTATTTGTCTTTTTAGTCAAGAGTATTTTTCCCATAAGAGTATTTTCCCTATAAATAGTGAGATTTTATTTATTGTATTCTTAAGAATCTCATGATCTCTCATTCTATGGAAGAATAACAATTACTCTATCATCTCTACTCTTCTTTGTTCTTAATTATTTTATAACACGTCTCGTTGTCAGGTATGTATTTTTTCCGATCATAAATAATAGGAAGGGAAAAATACATATGTTAACATACTTAAGTACTTAATTACAAAAAATAGTAACACTTTTTCCTAATTACATTCTATAACATAAGTAGCATTATTTTAAGTGTTCCCAATTTTTTTGCCGCCTAAATTTTTTACTGTGCTAAAATTCCCCTTTTCACTCCTCCTTCTTTAACTTTCCTTAATTTAAATTTCCTTTTCCTATTTTTTCGCCATTAACCATCACTCTCTCCTCAATTTTATTGCCTTTTGCACGATTCTTGCACGATCTGTGATAAGGATTTGTCTCCCATATTTCAGGTAATTATTAATCGCATTTTGCATGTGAGCGTTTTTTTTTCCTGCTTTAATTCATCGAAAAATTATTTTTTAAGAATTTTGTGTTTTAATGGATGAACACACTGCAAAAACACCTACAAACAGTGGTATAAGGAATATGAAATTAGTGTCTGATGCATCATCTTTTAATCTTGGGTTAACTCAAGAAGATTTAGTTACTGTTGTTTCAAATCCTTTACAATTGAGGAAATATGGGAGATAGAAAGAGATTAGGTCGAAGTTTCGCAACGACGAAGTGAAAATGATGAAAATTTAAAAAAAAAGGGTTGAAGAAAACTTCTTCTCCAAAGGAGCAAAAAACTAAAAACGGTGCGAGAAGAAAAGAAAATCTAAAGAAATTGAAGACGATGTTGACAAATCTTATAATGAATCTGAAGAAGAAAGTGAGGAGGAGGTATTTCTTTTGCTTGTAAATGTATTTTTTTGTTTGTGTTCAAGTAATTATGTATTTTCTGTTATGATGATATTTAGGGATTATATGAAAATATATTATTGAATTAACTACTCATGAATAGTATTTGGATATATATATTTCTAGCATAGTTGATATGTATTTTTATTATAGTTGATATGTATTTTTAGTACAACTGAATAATTTTGACCTATATATATTTTTAGTATAGTTGATATGCATTTTCGAGTATTTGTATTTTTTCAGTGTTTGTTGTATTTTTAATATGGTCAAAATACATATGCATGTTATTTTAGTTTAACTACCATAACAGTCTATTGTCTATATGTATGTTTAGTACATTTGATATTATTTTTCAGTGTTGGTTGCAGTTATGATTTGATCAAAATACATATGCACTTTAATCATCTGAAATATATATGCATGTTATATGTGTTTTTTGTTTGATTGAATTTTATTTACAGATTAACAAGTGGTAGTTTTACTTTGTATAGGGGATGCGGGACGAAATATTTCTTGTCAGAAAACTTTCAAGATTTGCACCGCACATGTGCTCGTACAGTGACAATGATATTTATGGAAGCATACGCGCAATTTTAAACAAGGAATAGTTTAAAAACTTTTGCGACAATAACATTTTTGATTATTTTATGAAGAAGAAGCAGTGTGTAATGCAAGCACAGCTGTGCAAATGCGTTATGACGCTTGAGATGAAGGGTAGTTCTTCTTCTGGGATTCTGATATG
>NC_061112.1:113161868-113215274 GCF_002878395.1 Capsicum annuum | reverse complement strand
CATCTTCATTTCGATTTGGTAGATAGTGGTAGATATGGGATTTTCCATGGGGTTCTTTATCTTTTGAAGATCTGGCCAGAAGTTTGAACAACTGATTGAAAGTTGGGGGCAAATTTTATTTGATTCAATGAATGTCACTGGCTATTCAAGTGTGGCGATATAAGTGTTGTTCAAATGTCCTATCAAAGATTGCATTGAAGGTTGAGAATCAGATTCCCCGATTATTAAATTGGAAGACGATTGCACCTCGTCCACGCTATGAGTTTTTGATGAATGCTATGTTTAAGGACAATGGCAAGGTTTGTTGTGAATAAATATATATGTATTGATATGTATTGTATTGTATACATATATTTTTTTTCATTTACAATTGTTTAACATATTCTTTAACATATTATTTAACATGTTAGTAGGTTGTATTTAAGAACATAGAGCCAACTGAAATGGAATTGGCAAAGCTTGAAATACCACAGAAGGATGTAACTGAAAATGAACGTTCAGTTGATTCTGACGATGACTTCCAGGATCCACCACCAAAAAAGATCAACGAACGTTCAAAGAAGAAGTAGAAGGTGGATTCATCAACTCCGATAGTGAAGAAACCTTCAGGAAAAAAACAAGTCAATATTGTTGATGAGCATACCCAAACGAGGACTCTACCTCCTCGTGCTACAAAGACTGTTGTAATAAAGACACCAGTATTCAAGTCAATTCCAACACGGCAGGCTTCTTCTTTAAAAACAAATAAAGGTAAGCAAACAGCTAGGGTTATTTTTCCTCAGGTACAGTCAAAGGCAGATAGTCATGTAGAGAAAGTAGCCGTGTCAAAGCGTGAGAGTCATGTTGAGAAATAATCATTTATTTCTAAGAAAGTTTTTGATGCATTCCGCGAAGAGGTAATTTTTTTTGTCAAATATTTGTTTTACATTTAAAAATTTGTATTTACTGAATTTGTATGAATACAGGTTCGTCAAGAGTTTAAAGGAGTTCGTGAAGAGTACTCAAATTTGTTAATTAGTGAAGAAAAAGTTCAAAAAAATGACCAAAGCAATTGAACATAACAAGGTAAAAGTTTTATTATTATATAATATCCACAGTATTAAAAAAATACATATGCAGAGTATGTGAAAAAATACATATGCAGTATAATGCTAAAAATACATATGCAATTTATACAAAAAAATACATATGCTTTGATTTTCAAAAATACATATGAAATGTAATACAAAATACATATGCAGTGTGTCAAGAAATGTATTTTGATAAATACATATGCAGAGTATGTGAAAATACATATGCGGAGTATGTAAAAAAATACATATGCAGTATATTGCTAAAAGTACATATGCAGTTTATACAAAAAATACATATGCTTTGCTTTTCAAAAATACATATAAAATGTAATACAAAATACATATGCAGTGTGTCAAGAAATGTATTTTTCAACACTATGTATTTTTAGTGGGTTGGTATATACATATTAAGTGAAATCAAATAATAATAGTTTATTCAAATTATACTTGTAGCAACAACATGAAGATACAGAGGTTGAAGCACAACAGATGAATTATGCTGGTGTCGAAACATCATCACAACAATTCAGTCCTACTGTTGATCAGAATTTGAATGAGAATTAGGATGGTACAAAGGTAAAAAATAACTAAAATATGATTATTCTTTTGAGTGCACAAATGTAATTATTTTTTTTAGCAGTTATATGTTATTTTATATATAGACTTGTATAAACATATACAACTGGATTTTTGTTTGAAGTTGTTTTAATTTTTTTTGCTTGTTTGCAAGGGGTGCATTGATTTGCATCCAGATAAAACAAACATTGAAATTGATTCTCAACATTTAATCCCTGATGAGCTTCTCCAAAGTATAAATTTGGATTATAATCTTTCTGAGAAGATTGTTCATCATGAAGATCTAGTATGTATAATGAATTGAACTTCAGTTTATGTGATGTAAAAATCATAACAATCCATGAGACAATTATATATTTTCTTTTATTTCTATTGCAGATCACTGATGAGAAATTGGATGATACAAATTTGTATGATTCGCAGTTTACAATCCCAGATGAGTTGTTACCAAATCTTAATGCATACCGAAGAGAAAGTATCACGAGATACCCATTGAAAACTTGTGAATAAGAACAAAGTGATGAATATTTTAATGATAAAAAGTCTGAATCTGTTGTTCAAGATCATTGTCAGGTATGTATTATGAACATATCTGAGGTTATGTGGGTTTGTTTGGACATAAAAAAATAAATTATTTTTCATTTTTGAAGGAAAACAAAAAGAACGTTGGATCGAGCTCTAAATCAGACATACACGGAGAGGTTGATCTTGGTACGGAGGAGCAGATTATGACAACTCCTAAAATACAAGAATTAATCACTGATGAACAAAGGGATGAAACAGTTTGTCCTGATTCACAAGACACGATCCCTGATGACTCGCTTCCTAGTTTGAATGTATACAGTAGTAAAAGCATCATTGTTCATCCCTCTGCTAATCGTGAACTTCAAACTCCTATTCCAAAGTTAAGGATTAGGCGACCATCCAAATTCAACGAGTCACCTTACACGATGAAATTTGGTTCAGCTGCCGATAAGTACAATTAGTTATATATTTAGTTTACGATGTAACATGTTATGCAAATACTTTTTAATGATTACCTTTTTGTATTACGTAAGTATATAGAGAGCTCGGAAGGGCACATACGTATATTCTCATAGAAACATCCATTTGTTTATCATTCGATTGATGGAATTATGGATACGAAGATTGTCAACAAGTTCATGGATTGGATTTCTGAAGACCTTCTCAAAGTTCATGCTAAAAGGTATTTCTATTGAACTGTTTTAAGTTTTTTTCTTTTAAATTACATTATGTTCTCATGATTTAACATATACTGATTAACAAAAAAAAACAGAAAGGAAAATGCGGATCATTATAAAAGGGGAAAATCAACTATTTCAATGATGCATTTCAAAATTGAGACTGTTGAAGATAAAAACTGATTCTACACAATGGGGTTCCCTGATCAGTCATGGACAAACTCGATTAGTATAATTTTTTTTAGAATATTTTTTTTACATTTATAGCACTAATTAAAATACATATTATGGTACTTGTAAACACATATGCAGGTGCACATATGTATTTTTACTATGTATTTTTTTTATTATATAAGAAAGGATGTGTTACACTTTAAATTACATATGTATTTTTATATTACATACACATGCTAAATTTAGTGTACAAATAGTTTGAATGATCTAAAATTTGTGTTGTTACTTACTGCAACATATTGTGTTTGCTTCTACTACTTGAGAAAGAAGTCGAAGTATGACCCCAACAGGTCTTACAAATTCAGCACAGTAGATTAGGTCTGTTCATGATGTTTATTCTGCGGATGCTGCAAACCTTATGGCGGGAGGACAGGTGGCACATCTTAATGAATACATAAATGGGTTCCGTATGCATGTTGTTGTGCCATGGCATACAGTGGAAGACATTTATATTCCAGTAAATGTAAAGAAAAAACATCATTGGGTGCTAGCAATTTTATCTTTCTCAGAGAGGTGCATATTCCTATATGAATCATATGAATCATCTGGTCATTATTCGACTGTTCTTGATGTCATTGAGAAATTAGCTGCGATTACCCCATTGTGTCTCCAACATTGTGATTTCTACGTTAAGAAAGGAATTGATGTTGAAAACCATTCAAGATACAAAGACAAAGACTCCTCAGATATGTTTGATGTGTTATTTCAAGAGAGTTTGCCTCAACAACCGAGCGGAAGCTTGTAAGTTATTTAACTTACATATAACAAAATTGTATATTTGTAAAATATATATTAAAGCACATATGTGTTTCTTTTTATTGTTTTTGTAGGAATTGTGGTGTCTATATGATTACTTATGCGGAGTGTCTTTCTTATGGTCACAAAGTTCTTGCAAATGAGTGCGATCCCAATGCACTCCGTACAAGATATGCTGCACTTTTGTGGAAATATGGACCAAAAAGCAAGACGCAAATGCTCATAGTGATGTCGAAGCACCTTTGAGGCCTACAAGGCAAAGTAGAATAACTAGTGTAACTGAAGTTTTTGATATGATTAATTTTTTAATACGCAAATAATTATAATAATTAATTAGGGGTAATACAGTAAAAACACGGTTGTAGCAACCGAAGCGGCATGTCGATCTGCTGCCTGTTTCAGCATGAAACTCCCTCTTATATATATTTTTTATTAAATATTGATTGATTACTTTATATAGTTTAAACGTTGGTTTATGGATGTAGGTACAGATTATACAAACTAATTTTGATGTTTTAAAGTGGTTCTAATTGTAGGTTATATAGTACTTATTTTAACTGAATGAAATCAATTCAATTTTGAAGTTTAATATGAGTCTTTTATGGTGTTCTTCCTTTTACTGTGTGATTTAGTTAAAACATACATATGTATTGTTCGTATTATGCTAAAAATACATATGCAGGAAATTTTATGCCTAAAAAATACATATGTATTGTTTTTAACTGAGAAAAATACATATGCAATGTTATGCCTATGCATTCCAAAATATATCTGAAATTTTTAATTTAAAAATGCCAATGTTATGTTAAAAATATATATGCAATGTTAGAAAATACATATGCAGTGTTCTTATTTTGCTAAAAAATATGTAAGCATTATAAGTAAAATTTAGCCTAAAAATACATATGCGGTGTTAATAGTAACCTTTTCTAAAATACATATTGTTCATAACTAATATGTATTTTGATATGTGTCCATTTAATATGATTATAAATGAAAACTCGAATTAAAGATAAATTTGAACTTTTAATACAGTTCTGTAATTTATGGTGAGATTTTATTTTACAAAAATACATATACAGTGTTAATATTTTTAATTAAAAATACATATGTATTATACATTTAAATGTAGTTTTATCATATAAAATACATATGCAGCGCTAAGATTTTGAAATTCAAACATAGATTTACAGGATATGTCATATATGGCTAAATCAATGAACAATTACAAACTAAATAAGTGTTTGGTTACTCAAAGTTGCCTACTTTAACCTAAAAAGTATATTCAATATTAAACATACATATAAACTGCAGATTCAAAATACATATGCAATGTTCAGATCTTGGAACATATACATATGTAGAATTCAGATTTTACTGTGTTCACTTGTCAAATGATGATTAAATGTATTAACTAAAAAAAATAGTTCAAGTTTATAAAAAATGAAAATAAAGTTTTAAGCAATAATATGGAAAGAGAAATATATCATTTTCGATATTTCCTACAAGAACGTCTATTGTGACCCTTAGCCCCACAAGCACCACATGAGTTGATGTTCTTCTTTCTAAACATATCCCGGCCTGATTTTTCATGATCCTTCTTTGCAGGTCTTCCTGGAGGTCTTTTGTATTTTGGAGGCAGTACTATTTCACCAAGTACACTCTCTGGAATTAGTCAGTCATCTTTGTGTGGCAACGGGTAGATGGAAACATCATATGTCTTCAAAACAGACCCCTTTTAAAAAATTTTCTTCTCCAACACCGCACAAGCATGTGCATATGGTGTCTGATCTAGTTGAAATGCATTACATGAGCATTTTTTTTCCTTGAGGCAAACAATGAAATGTTTTTGTTTGTCGTGTACCGTATACACATATTCTGTGACTGGTACAACTTGATATACAAATAAAAAGTTTAATGAAATGCTACAAAAAGATGAAATTCATATTATACGATATGTTGTAATCACACCAACATTTTTACAGAAAAATACATATGCAAAGTAAAATTACATATGCAAAGTACATTTTTACAGAGCATCCAAATACATATGCAGTGTTAATTATTTTCAATTAAAAAATACATATGCAGAATACATAATATTTTTTTATTGAACTTTTTAGTTTATTTTTATATGTTTCCATTCATTTAGAACTTAATGGAAGTTATTCTATTAATTATGTTTTTCAAAAGTATAAATTTCAAAAATATAAAAGGTCATACCATCGTACGAGTACACAAAGCCTCGTTCTCTTTGAGTATGTCATTAAACTTTTCAATGAGTGGTGTGAAGGTATATGAAGCCTGTTGCCTATTTTCGCAGTTCCATTTTGTAAACAATAATCGAACCTCCTAAAAAAAGTCATAAATTGACAGTTTTCTAGCTGATACAAGTACTCCATTTATTGACTCCGTAATGTTTGAAGTCAAAGTTCAGGCTCGGTGAACTGTTGCATAGGATCTAGCCCACTTTTCGTAACTAGCCAATTCTAAATAATTCTTCACCCTAATATCATCTGCCTCAACTTTTTTCATTAACATGTGGAATTTTGACTTTGAATATAATTTTATCATTGTATAAAAGATCTCCGACAATGCATCATAAGACTTTCTGTAAAGTTTTTTAACATTTCCCCATAGATGCCACATATATGCATAATGTGGAACATCGTTGTACACATAACTAAAAACTTTATGATGCTTGGATTCCTATCAGAAACAACACACATGTTTTGTCTTTCCCCGTATGTTTCCTTTAGATTCTGAAAGAACCACGTCAATGATGCATCATTTTTAGAATCAATCACACCATATGCCAGAGGGAATATATGACCCGTATATACAAAACAGTTATGCGCAGTAAAATAAAAATACATATAGGAACTGTATATGTATTTATTAAATATACAGGTAATTAAAATTGTATATTTTATCAAATAAATGGTATCAATTACATATAATAAAATTTAGACACACATAACTATAAAACATAATCAATTTTACATGTTTTCATTCATGAAAATTTAAAAATATAGGTAATTTTATACAGATATGTATATATCTAGTGGAGCTATGTATTTTTAGGTGATATACAGAAATACAAAAAAAATACAACAAGTTTTACAATATAATTATTATAAAATCATACTAACCTGCTCCATCCATTGTACATGCTGTTACAAATGCCCTAGTATACATTCCTCTCAGATGACTAGCATCAATAACTACGATTGGTCTACAATGATCGAATCCCTTGATGAATGCATTTAGAGCGATAAATACATACAAGAACTCATTCTCATCTGTCTTATTCATTCTTATATGTGACTCTGGATAGGTAGTATTCAGTACATATAAGTATGATGGCAATTTCCCATAAGATGCTGATGACTTATCCCTCAACTCTTCTAACGCTCTTTCTTTCGCCTTCCAATATAAAGTGTATGTCAGATCCATACCAAAATCTTCCTTCAGGTCATTTTTAATTGCTGTTGCACTGTATTTTCTTTTGTGGTTCTTAAATTTTTGTTTAACCATACCATCTATCAACATACTAGTAGCATGCATCTTTGGATAGATCTTATCCTTCACCGGACATGTATGTTGAGGTATAAATGTTATTATTCTAAATATTTCAGTTTCTCCCATTCCTAATGCACGCATTAAAAACTCACAGTTTCTTGATTTGCAAAACAACGTATACCTGCATCCAACATAATTTAGTATTTTTCAAAATACATATCCAAACTAATACCAAACAAGAACAGAGTGATATAGAATGTACGTACGTTTTCTTACTTGACCTTTTACTTTGCGTTTGAAACTTCTTCCTAATTGAATAGTCCTTCATGACTGACTTCAATTTTTTTTTCTTAAGTAAACCTGGTCTTCCTCAACATGCTTGTGATGTGAATCTGAGATAATCAACTCAACAATATCCATTTCAAATACATCTAATGCTTGTGTATCTTCACAAACCACCAAAGCTCCTTCATTTATTGTTTTTATCAGTGTTTGAATGTTGTCACAGTTGGTTATTCATTCAGCAACACATATAGATGAACTTGCCACGTTGCTTCCTACAACTTTCTCCAAAATGCTTACATATAAAGAAAGACAATTCATGTCTTGTATTTGCTTTTTTTGAAATATAAACATCTTTAAACCCATACCATTATGTATTTCTATCCGCCCTGCATTAGCAGTAATTTGATATTCCACTAGAATACGTTTCCTCGTTAAATCCATACTTAAGTGAGATGCTAATTCATCGTGTAGCTCAATGAATGTTGCTGATGTGCTCAACAGTATAGCATCAGTAACATATTCTTCGTAGTTTTTTTCATACGTCCATCGACCAGAGTGCTTCACAAGCACTGGTATGCTTCCCATTTCTACTTGATTTAACCAATAAATAAATAAATATAAATATTTTGTCAAATTGTAACTTGTTAAAATAAACACTTTTCAGCTTTAACTGCAAACAAACTTACACAGCCAACATCTCCATTCAAAAAATAAATTTAAACAAAATTTGTTTAACGTAAAATACAAACACAAAAGAAGTTTTAACCAAATATAGAAACTACTGAATTGAACCGAAGAAAAATTTGTATAAAATATATTTTTAGCAAAAACAGTTATACTCTCAAATTCCGACAAGCAAACCAAAAATACATATGCAGTGTTAACATTAAGCAGTTCAAAAATACATATGCAGTGTTAACATTAAACATATCAAAAAAATACATATGGAGCATACCTAATTTGTATTTTGATAAGTGTGAATAGAATTTCATCACATTTAGCAGCTCAATTCAATCATCCAATGATCAAGGATTTACAAAAAATAATTGAATCAAATTCAACTCGAAATTTGTTTAAATTGGTTTCATAATCGGAGAGCTTCACAATTTGATCAATTGTTAAATCGATCAAAATAACAACAATCGATACTGAAATAAATAGTCGAACAATGAAATCTAAATAAGTGAAACAACTTCTTAGCTGAAATTTTGCAACGAAAAAGTTCAATTCTGAAGGTTTTTGTTATATATGTTAAATTTCCTCCTGCTTTGATTATAAATCGAAACTAAATAGGAGCATCAGTAATGACTGAAATAAAAAATCCAATCGGAAAAACTTAATGATTACGTACCTTAAACAACAGTAACGGATGAATTTTCAACTGATAGTTGAATTCGAACAATTTGAACTGAAGAATCTATAATTGAATTTGATTCAAAGAAATTAATGCTTTGTTTTGAAACTGATGTTGAATTCGAAGAAGATACTGTAGAATTTCATATGAACAACAGCAATGGTTGAACATAAAAACACAGTTGAATTAAACGAAATTGCTCATAAAAAAGAAAAGCAGATTTTGATTTTTTTTTTCTCAGATGAACTCGTTAATGGAGAAAACTGAAATTTGAAATTTGATCAATGTTGTTAAGCTAAAACGAAAATCACGTGATTGAAGTTATTTTAACGGAAAAGGAATCTACAAAATTAATTAATTGATAATTATACCATATTTATCTCAACCAATTTCAGTTATTTAAGGAAGGTAAAATTAGTTGTATATGTATTTTTATAGCAATAGTTTTTAAAAATACATAATACAAGTTGCTACAAAATGTAATTATGAAACTGTTGCTATAAAATTAACAACTAGGGCCTCAAGTATGTCATTTCTGAATTTTACCCTAATAGGAATGCAATTATTAGTAGGCTAATTATAGTTACAATGCTTAGTGGGCTAATTATAAGGGAAATAAAAAAAAAGGATGAATATTTTTTGTATTTGAGGAATTTGATTTGCAGAAAAAGATAAAATTACCACATAAATCGATTACTTTGGTTAATTCTAAAGAGTAAAGATCTCATCATGGTTCAATAAAGTGGTTAGATAATCTGCTTTGTACATCTCCAAGATATGTCAATATCTCCACATAAATACATTGCATATTTGAGATCGAGATTTATGCTGGTTAAATAAATATCTAACATCAGCATAATTAACAAGATCGAGACTGCAATCTTTAGAATAAAATAAGATCATATGTTTGATCTCATTCTGATGTCTCCTAGTAGAAGCAGAACTATACCTTGCTAACAAATTGATCGAAAGGCTATATCGAGCCTTGTAGTATTTGCAAGATACATGAGTGCACCACTTGTACTAAGATATGGTACTTCATAACCAATCTAATTTGGTATATTTCTCATTTCAGCAAATAATCTATTGCTTTAAAAACTCTCTAAGAGTTTCAATAATTTTCAAGTTATAAACTTATACAATATAAGGATTATCAATAAGTTTCCCAGAAACTTTTATATTTTGAATCCTTAAAGAAGTTTTCATATAAATTTTGTCAAGCAATAATATTCAACATTTCATGTGTGACATCTTCAAGTATCTGGACTGCAAATTAAATAAGTTTTACGCTTACCAAGATCTATCTTTTCATGTCGCTTGATAAATGTTTCTACGTCAGTATATTTAAATAAACGTAGAATTTAGATCCTCGTAATCTTTTACAATATATATTGAGCCAATATTGTATCAAAGATATTAATGATATATCATTTCGTATCGGTTCACAGCGTGACATAACATTTTGAGATCTCATCACTTTATTATTTTTAGGTACATGAACCTCTCATAAGGTTTCATGAAATGTTATGTCGTAGGCTCTTCAAGAGCACATTGCCTTTTTATTATGACTATTTACTCCTTATTTTTCAAGGATTATTTCATTTGAAACCGATTAGTCTATCATGTTTCATGGATGCGTAGACTTTGTCCTATATGAACACAAAATAGGAGCACTTGCAGCTTAAATATGATATGCGTTCGACATTCGACTTGAATTATCTTTTGAATGAGGATCTGATGATAATTTCTAACATATTTCATAGCTGCTTATAATCTCCCCCTTATGTTAGGAAAACTAACATGCATCCTCTATCTTCTTTGAGGATTCTATCTCTGTCCATCATGATATATTATTAATCATATACCGCACATCAAAACTATAGATAAAATAGTTTATTCCTGACCCTGAACCAATTGAGAGGGAAGAAATAATCATAATTTATTGATCTAATGCATACAAATGCAATTGTATGCAACATATCATATTTCAGACCAACACATAAAGCTTTGTTCTCATTAGTAATGATTTAACTATTTATGGAAGGCTTTCAATAAACGTACAAGTGATCATCTTATATCGATGCATCTTAATGGATCACATGACTAGTGAATGAGCCTATATTCACCTTTTATATTTTTTAGATTTTGAGGGATCAAATCCCAATATTAGTTGGTCCAACCAACTTGTCATGAGAACAAGCAACATAAATAGTTCTTGAAGAATCTTTTATTTCTTCAACATATGTCTAATGCCCAATATGCACATCTTTAGGATGTCGCAATCGTTCATATCAATTTATGAACTTTGAATCTAGTAAACTCCAAGTTTACCATGATATGTACTTTTGCTTTAGTAAATTTCAGATTTACTACTTCAGAAATAGATTTTACAATATTTCTTCTTAGTTATTCAGCCTCAGATTTACTATTACATGAATAAATTTCAGATTTACTATTTCAGAAGTAGATTTTAAAATAACTATTTTCAATTATTCTGCCTCATTCAGAGGTGAGTTGTGATGTATTCTGTCTCATTCGGAGGTGAGTTGTGATACCATCACAATCAAGTGCATGTTTGTATTGAAACAATTGAAATCCTCATTCCCCAGGAATGATGAAATATAATCATGTCTTAAGCGTTTCAAATTATGATAGCCACAAAAGCAAATTGAGGCATCCATATGATTTATTGCTACCACATTCAATTCAAGGAATGAGGCATATTTAATGAGACATGTTTCATGACTTTTCACCAAATACTCGTTATTTTGCCTTAACCATCATAATGTCATCAATATGGTGCATTGAGATTCAAACTCAACATCTTATCCATATAAAGGCGTCTTAGGCATAAATCGATGGGATTTAAACCCAACATATTATCATCCCCTTTGATAATATTGTTCTTGAGGAATAAATTTAAAATATAAATTGTTCCAAACCAATTATTTTTCCTCAAATCCAATAATAATTATATCAAATTTGAACTTCGTAGATTTGAATTCATTAATTTATTTTTCGTTGCATGCAGTCTTTCTGCTCTTACGGTATATATATATTTGGCAAAGCCCACAAGACAAAGCTATACATGCTGAATTTTTAAATGGGAGAATAGTTTATAAACCTGTGTTTGTAAATTGGTTACCAAGTTTAAATTGGTCATTGGTGTCATAATGAAGTATGAATGATGTCTAGATTCACGATCATCCCACCCCCAGCAAAAATATAAAAAAGAAAAAATTAAGACGTCGAGAGTCTTGATGAGATTAGTACAATGTGGTATCATTTGGTTATTTTTGATCTTGCTTTTTCTTAATTATTATTGAGCAAGTAAAATTTTTATCTGGGTCAAAGTGAAAATAATATTTTTCTTCTGCATGTTTATGAAGTTTTGAAAAATCCAAGTATCTCGGAGATAGATAGATAGACAAGTAGAAATTTCTCGAACGAACAATACTCCTTTGTATACGTTAGAAGTCAATTGATGAGCAGGAGCTACCCCCAAGTTTTTGTAAAATATAGTAGTAATAAATATGAGCCTAAAATGCTACAAGCAGATCTATGGAGATAGATGAATTACACGAGCTTGACACCTGTATTTATTATTTAAATACTCTTTCTATCTCAATTTATGAGGCATATTTCGTTTAATTAATGAGATTCAAATAAGATAATTTTGATCATGAATTTGAACATGAAATCTTCAATTTTTTTGAAAAATAAAATTATATATTTGAAAACTATGTAAAAGTATTATAAGTCACAATAATTGACAATTCAAAAATTTATGAAACCTATAAAAAAAAATTATGATCAAATGTAGACATATTTGAATCTGATTAAGCCAAATATGCCACATAAATTTAAAGGAAGGAAATAACTTTTCTTTTCTTTCTTTACATCTTTTCTTCTACTTTCCTATAGCGTACTTGTAGGCTTCACGCGATCAAAAAAATATCAATTATATTTATTTTATACAAATTTGTTTGAATGTGATAAAATATATCCATATAAAATTTATCTTAGATTCTAAATTTACATTTTTAAGATTAAAAAACAAAAGAAAAAAAAATGACGGTACATCATTAGAGTTGACATTATTATCAAGAGGAGCAAAAAGTGATACAACAATGAATATTTAAAACCTAAAATTTTCAAGCATGATAGAGGAAATTTTATACAATAAATATCACCCTAAAGTATTTTAATCAGATTTTGTAGAGATACACGCCTGACATAAGTATTTCTCATTTAATTAACTGTTTTTTCATTTTTTAAAACATCTTCTTCTGCCTTTTCATTTTCGTTCACTGTTCATATCAAATTTAAAGTTTATTAGTTTTTGCAAGTATCAATTTTAGAATGAAAATTTAATAATTTCAGTTTTTTCTTCTAATTTGTCTTATTGAATATTACTACATGCTCAAATTTTAAACTTTCGTGTACTTACGGTGGGACTTTAATCCATCCTCAAAAAATTAATCAAAACACCTAACATTATGGACATGCAAAAGAGAAATGTTATCCCTACTCAGTTTGACAAGCTTATTTTGAGCCTAGCGCTTGACTCGGTCGAGTAGTCAAGCAGCAGGTTGAAGTCTTTGACTTCACAAGTCCTCCTCTTGTTGAAGATAAGAATAAAAAGAAGTAAGCAGACAACAAAAATTATCAATTGGTGACGTAAGTAAATATAGAATACACACTATAAAGGTGCTGAGTTGGAATCCCATTCTAACTCCATGGCTTGGATATGATTATTATTCCTGGGTCACAGTACATCATTCTCACCTTCCTTCAGTATATCACTGGCAGTCTGTGGCTTCAGGAGGTATTCACATTTGACATATGTCTGCTTTAACTGAGATCTTTGGGGATGCTGACACGCAGTGAGGCTGAGATGATGAAGTGACCGGCTCCTCCCGAAATTGCATTATCAAAGCCGAGCCAGTTCAATCTTTCATGGAGTCAATTTCTTTTTGAAAAAAAATTAACATTTTTTTCACCAAGTTGTGTTCATATTTTCAATGTCATCCTTCACATTTATAAAATATCTCCTTCTATAAAAGAACAATTTATTTTATCAAAATAGTGATACCTCAAATTTCAATAAACAGTAAATTTACTCAGACAGTAAATCACACTTGAATATTTAAGAAGAAATGTAGCAGTACATGAAAATTGTGTACTCAATATTCGAGGAAGAGTTATATATTTATCGCCAACAGTAACTGCTTAAAAAAAAGCAACAGTTTTGAATAAATTGCACCGATTTGGGTGTGGCGTGCACGTGCAGTCTGCACATCGCATGGTGCAGACGTACATTAGACACACAAGAGAACCATAAAGATGATGGAAAAAGTCATCATTTCCACCTTAAACTATACTCGAAAAGTTGAAGACACGCTAAACTATTGGAGTGACCTAATACACACCTAAACTTTAAAAAAGTGAAATTATTTACCCCTCCAAACTGATCTGACAAAGAATGTGATATCACATTCCTATACACGCGTAAAAAGCAGAAAAGGAAATTAAAAGCTTATTAAAACGTACGCATGTCATTATTCAATTACATTTTATCAATCAATTATATTTAATTAGTTTTTTATTTATATTTATATAATTTTTATTTTCTTTCTTTGCCTTTTAATTTGTTTTTTCTTTTTCTTTTTTTCTCTTCATCTCTGTCTTCTTTTATGTTTTCTCATTTTTTCCTTAACTTCATTTCTTATTTCTTGCCTCCTCTCAACCTCCATCAATTCATCAATGAATTCACAAATACATTTATTATTTTATTTTATTCCTTTATTATTACAAGTAGGAAGAAGTTTGTTATTATTGATATGTCCTTTTGGTTTCGTTAGAAAAAAATAGTACAAATATAATTTGATATTGATGTGTTCTGTCCAATTTATAATTGATATTTTTCTGTGAATCTAGGTATTATTTAGACGAAATTTACTCAATTTTAATTTAAATTAGATTGTAGATTTTTTGAATTTTATAAAATTGGATTATGGATATCTTGAATTTCACGAGTTGGATTGTGGGTTGTTCTAATTTTACAAGTTGAAATGTGGGTATCTTGAATTTCATGAGTTGGATTCTGTGTTTCTTGCATTTTACTGAATTGTGTTGTGGGTTTCTCGAATTTTGCAAATTGAATTCTAAATTTATCGAATTTCATGAAGTTGATTTATGGGTTTCTTGCATTTACGAATTGAATTGTAAATTAGTTGAATTTTATTGAACTGAGTTATGGGTTTCTTGAATTTTCAAGAATTGAGTTCTATGTTTGCATTTTACGGTCTGGGTTATGATTTGCTCGAATTTTATCGAATTGGGTTGTGGGTTTCTAGAATTTTACAAAAAATAGCGGAAGATTGTGAAACAATGAAAGAATTGAAGTGATTTTGTTGAAAGAAGTGAAGTGATTTTGTTTGTCGAATGTGGATTGCTTTGATCCGATCGAATCCATTTATTTATCAGTAAATGGGCTTTGCCCAGATTTTAACTAAAAGAAGAAGGATTGAAGGAGATGATATTTTGGAGTGTATATATATATATATGGGATAGAGGTGGTGGAGATGGAAAGAGGGGGGGGGGGGGGGGGGGTGATTAATTTAGGGAAAAAAAAGGTGAAAAAAAATGTGTTTGACACGTGTCAACGCGTGTATATACATTTAAGATAAAAACTGGTTATGACATTTCAAGGGTTAAAAAGTTTCATTTTTGTATAGTTTAGGTGTGTATTAGATCACTCCAATAGTTTAGGTGCGTCTTCGACTTTTTGAATATAGTTTAAGGTGGAAATGATGATTTTTCCCTAAAGATGATCGGCTTTTACATGGGTTTAATTTGTACATAGCATGTGTGGTTCGTACATGGCCTTGTGTGGCTGCACATCCTTCCTTCCCCACATCCAAAATAATGCATTGAAGAGATGCGTCTCTTCAATGTATGTTACATATGCAATCTGTCACATCATCTTATGCGGCTGCATATGAAAGAAAAGTTTTGAATTAAATAATGAAGTTTAAATAAATTATGTAAAAAACGATAATTGCTCGATCAATAACTAAAGTCGAGTGATCTGTACATCGCTTTGTGCGGCTGCATATGAAGGAAAAGTTTTGGATTAAATTATTGTTAAACAATTAAGTTTAGATGAATTTTCTCAAAAAAAAAAAAAAAAAATGTCGCTTGATCAATATTTAAAGCTAAAGTCGAGCGAAGTAACGACAACGACACAAGACATGTATTCTTCTTATCCCTTTAACACTATGAAGAAGTATTTTTGTGTTTAAGCACATGAAAGTATCCTTTCACCGTCAATGTGGGAGAAATATTTTTTTCAAAAAATAAAAGGAACATTTCATTTTTCCTCTATATTTATTCCCTATATTTTCTATTCACTTTTCACGCTAACACCCATTAATTGTAATATCACTGTTGTAGTTTTTTATTATTTGAATTTGGTTATTATTTGTTGTTGCTTATATCAATGATCATATTATTTTGATATAGTTACTATTTAAAATGATTTATCATATTGTCTATAGTATTTTATCATGATTTCTTTACTTTAATTATTTTCTTTTTTATAACATTTAAACTTGATTGAGGGTTTATTGAAAACAACCTTCTATATTCTATTCTTTCTAAAATTCACTTCCTGAAATTACGTTTGATCAAGGTCCAACTATAAGGGACTAATTTTGGTGTAAGGGCACCACAAAATAAAGGCAGGCAAAAGAGCCACGCGAAACATTCCGTTGGTCAATAACAAGTTAACCCACTGTCACACGGATAAAAAGGGGGTGAAATTGAAAAGACAAGGATGGTTGAAGTTACATTTGACAAGACTAGTTGATGTGATATTTAATTTGTCCTCTCTAAATGTCTCTTGTCACTATTTCTACTTTTATTTTATGTGTGTCGTTTAGATTGAAGTATAAAGAAAATTTAGAACTTTTAATTTTAAAAATAGTTAACGTACTTAGAGCTCGTTTGGACAGGCCGATAAAAAATGACTTTCAAAAAATATTTTAAAAGCATTTTTAAAAGTGTTGAGCTTATTTTAAAAATAAGTAGTTATGTGTTTGAGTAAAAGTATTGAAACTGAAAAAAAGTTATTGATGTGTTTGGTAAATAAGTGCTTTAAGTACTTTTTTGATCAAAATATTTGAAATACCTTTATAAGTGTTAGTAATATATAGAGTTCATTATTATTAATTTTATTGCTAAAATGATTCAAATTAAAATTAATATATATATATATTAAAAATATTTTCATGAATAACTATTAATTTATGCGCTAAAAAAGTATTTTTTTTAAAGAGTTTAAGTGTTGAATATTTTAATGTATTTGAAAAAGATAGTTATATATTAAATGATTATTTGAGAGCAAAATGAATATGCTATGTTGTGAAAGAAAATTAGGGTTACAAAAGGATATATTCGGAATAAGGGACAATTACATGGGACATAAATATTATTTGCTTGGTCAATAATAATGACTTATAAGCCCCCCAAAAAAGCAAGGGAATGACTACTTCTTACTTTGGGCTTTTAAAAAACTAAAATTGACTTTTTTAAAAATAATTTTATACATGAGAAAAGGAAATGGGGTGACCATTAAAAAAAAAAATAGCCACAATATGAAAAGGCGGACAATTGTAGCCAGTCGACTATTTTAATTTCCTTTTTAGCCATTTGGCCCAATTGGGCACATGCAGTCTCTATATTCAATTGATACACTTTTATACCAAATTGATACATCTTTATAGTATATTGATACAGTTTTTGAAAAAGAGAAAGAAAATTCTATGCAAGACATGCAGTCTCTATACTCAATTAATACACTTTATACTACATTAATACACTTTTATACTACATTGATACACCTTTATACTACATTGATATACTTTGATATCGCATTGATACACTTTTATACTAGATTGATACACTTTTATACCACGTAGGTACAGTATATATACCATATAAATACATCTCCATTGAAAGTTTTGATCAATTTATGTCCCAATAACTTCGTCGTCTTCAAATTCAGCATGCAAATCCACAACGCTATCATTAAAACACAATGAAGCTTAAAGATAGAAACAGAAAAACTCTCTGAATCATGTGTCAAGTAAGTGTCACAATAATCACAATAGTACTTGAAATATCATGTAAATGATTAACGGCAGAAACGAAATCACAAAAACAAGCTTAAACCTAAAAGAATAGTTCACTGAAAAAAATATTGTGCCTACCGAGGCATTTGGTTAACAAAGGTAGCTGAAGAAGTTACTTTGCCAGTGCAATAGTCAAATTTTGTGTACAATTTTTTCGTCGAAGTATTGTTACCGATAATGAATTTCGATTAATCGAACAAAAACAAAATTGGAATTCGGAATCCTTGGTGAAATTCAGAGGGAAAGGGAAAATGGTCCCTCAAAGACTACTATTGGATTGAAGCGCTAGAAGGTTCAATTTTGATATTTGAGATTGTGAATTGGGGTGAAATTGGTTGAATTTTGATGAGTTGAATTTTTTATTTTTATTTTATTTTTTTCTAATTTCTATGTGAAAGCATTGTATGGTTGGAATAGAGAAAAGCGGGGAGAAGAAGATGAAATGATATATGGTTTATATTGGGAGTGACTATTTAGTGGATATTTAATTATGAGTGTTATTTTTGTAGTATTATTTTAATTTTACGTGTCATTTTTGTCCTTTCTCCTTTAAACATTACCAAACACTTTCAAAAGTAAAAAATGACTTAAAAGTCATTTTAACAAAAAAAATAAGCTTGCCCAAACACCCTCTTAATATATGTGTTATTATTTCACATTAATCTTTCTAATATTATTTAATCCTACGAAAAAATACTCCTACCACCTATACTAACATCATAACTAGGTAGACTATAGCCAAATAAACTTATTTCTATATCAGAAGTTAATTTAAAGAAGAATGAGGTTTTTCTATACTTTATTTTAACAGTTTTATTTCTAAATGTTCATGTTATACTTACTAAAATAATTTTTAGTCAGATAAATAGGTATAACTCATTGTAGATTCCATATTTCAATTTTTTTTCTTTTGTTATATTTCATATTAACTTAATCTAAACCCGCGTAAATTAGGATAAAAGCAGTAGTAGAGTATTAAATTAACTCAATACTATTTACACTTGTCCATCATCCCAAACTAGAAAATTATGAGAACTATTGAACTCTCTCACATCGTCCTATATATATATAGTGATGAGGCTGATACCCTCTTCAACAACTTCAAAATATTCACAGCCATGTTAGACGTGTATAGTAGTACCATCACTTGTGTCTCACAAAACTCCTCTCCACCGCAGCCGCCGCCGGTAATACCGCCGCCGTCATCTCCACCAACGGTGAGCCGTTACGAGCTACAAAAACGGCGAGACTGGAACACATTCGGACACTACTTGAAAAACCACAAGCCACCATTAATACTATCGCGATGCAGCGGAGCCAACATTCTGGAATTCTTAAAGTACCTAGATCAGTTCGGGAAAACTAAGGTACACAACTGTTCTTGTCCGTTTTACGGCGATCCTAATCCGCCGGCACCGTGTAATTGTCCGTTGAAACAAGCGTGGGGGAGCCTTGACGCGCTTATTGGTAGGCTACGCGCTGCCTTTGAAGAGAATGGAGGAAGGACGGAGACGAATCCGTTTGGTGTAAGAGCAGTGAGATTGTATTTAAGGGAAGTGAGAGACACGCAAGCGAAAGCGAGGGGGATTGCTTATGAGAAGAAGAAAAGGAAGAATGTTAAGCAGCAGCAGCAATACTCTATATAAAAGAAGATGCATCCCATAATTAATTAATTGGATTTTGAATTAATTAGCTAGCTTGTTGGTGATATATGTAAATGAATTAGTGTAAGTATATAAATTACATCTAATATGTTTACTACTTATGGATATTTTTGTATGGGAGTATGTTTTTGTCAGTATCATCCTCTGCTGCAATTGATTATTGCATTATCATTTTTTTTTTTTTTTTTTTTTGCTTATTGTTTTTGTCTCTTTTCCTTTTGTGTGGAGTAGAGATCTATTGGAAATAATTTTTTTTTTTTTTTTTTTAAAGGAAGAGATAACTTTTAAGGTTTATATGTATATTATCTTTTTCACATTTCACTAAAGATATTTTACTGAGCATACTTGTTGCTATAGTAGGAGAAAATCCTAGTATTATTTTTTCATTCAGTTTAATATTTTATATACACAGGAGTTCGAAAGATTTAGTAGGAGAAAATGAAAATCTAGAATACAATACCCTTGTTTAAGTTGAGAAAATTTCTCTCGCGACCTATTGCATTTCGCCACACCATTGCTAAATGAGTTTGTATGAGTTAAATAATTTTTTAATTAAGAAATTAAAGTTTTTAAAATGACACATGATTAGGATTTTGTGGAGTTTACTGTATTCTGAGGACAGTAACATAAGAAATAAGAGTTGAAAGATGTTCTACTCCCAAAAGAAGTGAGTGATTTCAGTAGGCAAATTGATCATTCAGCAAATTAACTCCAAGGAAATTCAAAATTATTTTAGGTCACATATTTAAATTGCATGTATAGCATTGTATTGTTTTATTGAATTTCCTTATTACAACTTCACGAGGACATAACCGTCAGATGTCTGTGATCATGACTATTTCATAATTTTGTTGGTTGAAATAATGTTTTTTTCTCCGAATATCAGGTCATTTGCATAATGCATATACTCACTGTACACCTGTGGGCTGTGGCTGTCG
This sequence comes from Capsicum annuum, assembly GCF_002878395.1. NCBI lineage: Eukaryota > Viridiplantae > Streptophyta > Magnoliopsida > Solanales > Solanaceae > Capsicum > Capsicum annuum. The sequence continues at coordinate 113,194,473 of NC_061112.1, read as the reverse complement.
ATATATATAAAGTTCGAGTAGCAATTAAAGACATATTAGTGCTTCTAAATCAAATGTGTAATTTAATTGGATTCTTTTTATAACTTTAAAATATATAAGCACCTAATCTTACGACCACATAATTTTTCCACTTTGTAAAATTAAACAGCTGATATGACCTTGTGAAAGAAAGAAACTATATTCCCCATTGTATTTCCCTCATAGGGGAATCACTCATTTTGATTGTTTGTGAAACACTAATTGAGTCTCGTAGGCTCAGATTTTAACAGTTTGGTTAATTGACTATCTAAACGTTCACCTTATTAGTGAACATTTAATTTTTCCATTTTATTTGTTTACTTTTAATTTGTTATGTCAAGCACATGGTTTCACTTAATAGCTAGCGATGGGACATGTAAACTCCAAAATGGAAAAAAGAATCCTACCACTTTAAGTTTGTCTCCAAAATATATATATATATATATATATATATATATATATATATATATATATATATATATATATATATGTATATATATATATATATATATATACCATCTTCCTCTTGTTAATGATTGCTACTAGAATAAGTTTTGCCATCTCCTGGATTGCATTAAAACATCTCCTAAAAGCACATTCTTCACTGAAGAAATGTGGTAGAGAAAAAAGGAGGACAACAATTGGACTAAGATTCTTATTTTGGGTTTTTCAATTTGTGGTAAAGATGCTTTTGCTTTGTGTAATGGATTCATTTTTTCTTGTTTTGGTCTTTAAATTCCATCATTGCATAAGTTTTAGTTTGCCACTACTAGTCTTTTTTTCTTTTTTTTTGATTGTGGTGTCAAATTGTTCAATTAGAATACCACAACAAGAGTATATCTAATATAATTTACAAGAGGAATCCGGAAAAAGTAAGATATACACAAACATTATGCCGACAAACATGCTGTTTTCAGTATTCCATCGGCTCAAATAAAATATAACCAACGCAGCATAGAAAGAAAATAACAACAATAAAATGGATATATTTCTTATAGACACATACAAATAATTGCTTGTACATTTCACTCTCCACTTCAAATATATCCAATCCCATAGTGGGATAGAGACAAGAGGGCAACTAGAGTGAAAACTAGAGGAGGATATTCTCTCATACACTGATGATGTGTTGTTAACCATAATCTTTGAAATTTTGTCAATCGACCATCAAGTCCTGAACATTCAATTAAATCTTTTCTGTAACACCCCGCATTTCGGGTTAGAACGAAAACCGTCATTTTTATGCGTAGATGATCCAAAAGCAATAAATCCTATTTAAATATGACATGTTAATCATTTTAGTAGTGTGGAGAATTGAATGAGTTTTCCGTCGACATAAGATTTATCCAAAAAGGACACTCGGTGAAGGAGTTATGGTTAATTTAAGTCATAGTCGTAAAACACCGTCATTTGTGTCCTTGGCGCGTCGCGGAGAGGGTTTAAATGACGATGACCAATTTTCAGTGAGACTCCGCGATGGTGGCGCATCGCGGAGAGGGCCAAATTCCCATTCGTCAATTTCCAGTGAGCCACCGCGATAGTGGCGCGTCGCGGTGGCCCATAATCTCGGGTTCCCAGTTCAAATTTTTCCAATTTCATTCAGAAATTAACAATGGTAGTTTGGACTTTTTGGCAAGTCTCTTAAAATGTCCAAACAGGAGATTAAGACCTTTACAAGCATAATATACGACATTCTCAAGACTTCCCTCAAAACAAAAACCCTAGTTCATATACTTCTCCTCCAAGAAACTCAAGACTCAACCATGAGTTTTCAAAATTGATTGGAGATTTGGAATCCCCAAACCGTAGGCTTCAAGGATCAGCCGTTATTCTTCATAATCGAGGTACGCGGGGTTTTTCTTAAATCTCATGGGCATAGAAATCATGATTCTAAGAAAGGGTTTTTCAGATTTATGAATACATTCATGTTTTAGAAATCTTGACGGTATTGTTTTGGTCTTTTGACCTTCCTCGACATTGATTCGAAATTGTATATATATGTATGCTTGTGTTTTAAGGTTGATGATTTAATTGAGTGCATGACTTATGTAAAATCCCTCTCTTGTTTTGATTTTCCTTTACTTATCATATGCTATAGATGTTTTGAATGCATCCTTGAAAAGCATGGTTTAAAATGTTTTGAATTGTGTTATGATTGGATTAAGATTTGGATTTCAAAAGAGAGGGTAGTAGTGTTGATAAATGTTGAAAATATTCATATAATGAAATGATTTTGTCAAAAACACATGAACACCATATGTTTAAAGGATTCTTGCATAGTTTTAATTTATACTTCAGAACATGAAATCTCTTATACTATTTGTATGTTTGGGTGATCTGAACTATGTTTTAATGAAAGATCATGCTTATTGTACTATGGCTCATAAATAGGACTTGCAAGTCTTGGTGTGACGACACCAATTCAGATTATGCCATGATAATTCAGAACAGAATAGAATGCATGTTTGAAATTAGATTTTCAGATTTTAAGATTTAGAATGATGTATGTTTAGAAGTGGTTAAAACTAGGCATAAAGAGACGTTAGGTGGTTCCCTGAAGGAGGCATGAGTTCAGACAACTCATTGCCCAAAATCGTGATTTGTCGATCTGGGTATATTATATTACGTTGGCCTAGTGCCGTGTGGTGTATCAAAAATAGAAACTCCAACCCTTGTGGCACACTCTGGTTGGGGGCTTCCCCGCTGAGTCATGACGGATTTCATATAGCCCGTGAGATTTTAGAATTGTATGGGCGTACCACCTAACTCAGAAGTAATACAAAGAACAGAGAGTGCATTGACAAGAATGACTTATGATTTTCAGAAAGTGCCTATGTGTTTTGAGAACTGTTTATGCATGATGTTTTAACAAATTTCTCTCCACTATTTTACTAATATAAAAGTTTTATCTTGGATTACTTTCCGTACCAGTACATCTGTATTAACCCCTCCTCCTCCCTCCAGGTTCTGAGGCTCAGTCTACGGGTCCAGAAAAGCAATAAATTTTATTAGACAGAGTTGCAGTGTTCAATTGGTGAGCCTTCTTTATTCCAGAAGGCCTGTTTACTTTTAGACAACTATTATTAGTTATGGTTTTGGTCTACTGGGGGCCTTATCCCAGTTTTAGAACAATTTTGAGATGTAGTAGAGATTTCACAGACCGAGTCAGATCTTATTCAGATGTTTTGAATTGCAGTTTTTTTTCTTTCTTATGTCTTGAAATCCAGAGTTAATGACCATGTTTCCGTATCAGATTTTATTTTCACATTTTCTTTTATGATATTAATGTTGTGCATGATTACCAGATTAGATAGAGAGGGACGTCTGAGCCTTCATGGTTTGGGATGTCCGTCATGGCCAGACCCTAGTTCGAATCGTGGCAAACTTGGTATCAGAGCACGGTTCATGATCTCAGGGTATGCGAAATAGTGTCGGGTAGAGTCTTATTTATGGGTGTGTAGCACGCCACGCTTATAAGCAGGAGGCTACAGGGTATTTAGGAATGTCTTTTTTTTCATATTCTAGTTCGTGCAATAGAGTCAGAATGTTCCTCTTTCATTCTCTAATTAGTGCTATGGTGTTGCCCATACGAAAGTAACAGTCATCCCAATTCTTTCCCTACTCTGATGTTCTCAGACATGTCTTATTATTGGGGTGATTCAAGTACAGAAGTTTAGAGTCTAAATGACATGGTTCTTTCTGATTGAATCATATAAGATTTTAAAATTGTGGAAGGACTTGTGAAGAGTCCGTTAGTGCCTCAGAATGTATTGATTCTAGTATGAACTTTGATTCTGATGAAATCATACTTTTCAGCCCACGGTATTGAGTGTATTCAGTCCTTTTCAGAATTTATGTTACTGATGACACGCTTAAGGGGGTGATGTGTAGCCGAATGTTGGAACTGTATTTCCACCCGAGTAGTAGTATAAGTTAAGTGTCGGTGTCATGGCCTATTGGTAGTGATGTTGGATCAAGAAGTTGGTGATGTGAAGTCACAAAGTTAGAAGTCAGAGTGAGAGTGACTTTTGTGTAAATAAATATTTTAGTTGAATAACCGATGTTTGAGAATGATTTACCCCTTTTTAGTGATAGACTAATGTGGTAGCTAGTAGCATGTGTAGATTGTATGGTAGTTTATGGGGGAAGTGTTTGACTCATATTTTTTATTTATACAGAATAAAATATGTATCCGTAGATCATTGATTATTGTGTGTCAAGTTTCTGTCTTTTGCAATCTTGTTATCATTGTGTTGTTGAAACTCAAAGTCTAGTGAAGCTGTGTGAGGCCTATTTCGATTCACTAGCAACTTATTATCCATTTTGTTGGTTCTTGTGTTGGATGGAACTGGGGGTTTAGAGGCGTAATGACAGGAAAATGGTAAGGGCAATTTATTGAATGTATGTATAGCCGAATCTTATGGCATGAGATTGAGTTGGTATTAAAGTGATACGTCCTTGTGTGCTAGTTCAGTAGAACGTAGAGAAGGAATAATTAGCTAAGCTGAGTTATTGTTTGCTCGAAGTATGAAAATGGCTAGATTAGCCAGTAAGTTATAATTATAGACACAAGGTTGTTTGTGGAATTTGAATGTAGTCTAAATGTTCGCTTGGGTAAGTAAGTGTGATATGAGAAAGCCGTATAAGTAGATAAGATTGCATGGGGTTATAATATAAGATTAAGGTTAACCATGTCTATTATGTAACTCTACCCCCTTGATTTTCTTTTCCTTGGTAGTTGTAGACTAGTACTACTTGTGAGAAGGTATGTAGTAGATTTTGAGGCATAGCAGTGATGTCATAAAGGTGGATGTGATTATTTCTTGGTTAATGATACTAGTTTTATGAAAGCGATCTAATAGGCTTGAATAGTGCATGCAAGAGCTTAAGTTTATTTGGTTCGTAATGAAGTATGATGTTGTATGTATGAAGTAGAAGTATGCCAAGGTGATATGAGATTGTAATATTTTTCTAAGGCTATTGCATGTTGTGTGTGGCTAGTGGTGCCGTTGAGTTGCTAGGTGGAGAAAGAGTAGTTAAATGATATATGGTGTTCTAAATAGTCAAGTTGAGGAGTTTTGATAGATAATATTACGCCTTTTGATATGATCTTGATTCACATATTAGAGAGATATAAGTTTGGAGTTGTGATGCTGGTAGACTATGACAAAAGTGGTATGGTCCGACAAAGGTTTGGAGATATCCATATTTAGTGTTAGAAGAATCTGAGTTGGTGAATGTTTAAGCTGTTATATGATGACTTTTAGGGATATAGAAACCTAAGGGTTGAATCTTAGAAGTAGGTATTAGCATTGGTTGTTATACATGAAGATACCGTCTTACAGGGTAAGTTTAGTTTTATGTGTATTGTTATATCCCCGACTCTAGAGTAAAGTAATTTCAGTTTATACCAGAGTGTATATAGTGGTTCACGTCTTAGTGTAGTGGCTTAAATCTAAGGGGGAGATAATAGAACGAGTAACCAAGTCAAGTTTTCAGATGATAATAGATGTGCCAGTAAGTTGTGAAATTGGTCGTGAGAAAGAATGATGCTCAATCTATTCTTATTTCAGCAGTTTACTTCAGTTATTCTGATACATACTCATGCTTTATGTCCAGCTTCATGATCATAGCTTGTGTTTAGGCATATGATAAGGAATTATGTACTATCCTAGTTCCTAGTATGATGAGTTCCCAGTTTGTTTAGCAGTCAGAATTACTTTTCGTAAGTTATGAATTCCAAAAAAATTCAGATCATGCAGTTCATGACTCTTGTGCACATGTGATACTCTTAACGATTAGTGAAAATTTAGATTTATATCAGGTACGTCCTCAGATTAGATCTCTTTAATGAATTCATGCCATGAGTGCTCTATTCCTTACGCCTCAGTAGGGTATCAAGTTACGCTTAGTACTCCCCTCATGTTTCAGATTCTGGTATTCCAATTTTTTTCGAGTGACCTTTTCCCTTAGGTCGAGATAGTGATGATGAACAGTTGTCTAGATGGGAAAGAGTAAAATTTCTTGTTGATAAAAGATGGTTGTGTGCTTATTTGAGTTAAGGCAATAATTGTGGAGTAAGATTGAGGTCAAGTCTTTGATACATGTCTAGGTTAGTTGAAGTTTTATGTGTTATATTTGGGAAAAATTATTGTGTGCTTGTTTTATGTAAGTCGATAAGTTGAAAGAATTTTGGGGTGAAGTTTCATGTATGACTTGGTTAGTTGAGGATATTTTATGTATATCATCTGAATAGTGCAGGGAAGTTGTTATGGATAGAAGTATTAAAGAATATGAGAAATATAATTTATGAGTGGTTGTTTAGAAGTGCACATGTGGGTATGAAGATAGGATTAAATAGCATATTTGTATGCATATGGATGGATGCCTTCAGTGTTTGTGAATGTCTAATACGAAGTTGAAGGTGATTGCTGGAACGACAATAAGAATTATGCAGGAGATGAGGAATTGTGAAATGCAGGGTGTGCTAAATTCATGATTCAGACTAGTACTACAGTATTATGTGGCGCGTCTTGTGATTTTGAGTTAGGCTTGAAGATGCTGAGGAGATTTAGTTCACGTTAGACATTAGTAGATGGAAATATCAGCGGTCATGTGAGAAAAATAAGTGAAATCAATGAGCATGGTGTTTAAGAGGAAAGTATACTTGAGAGAGTATTTTTGAAGTGTGGCTAAACTCGAAAGTAAGATGTTGCATTGCCTAAGATTTGGTAATTTTATCCTAGTTTATGAGTTATATGTCTATATTCCATGCTATAAAGTAGTGTCATTGTTGTGATTCCTTAGTTGGATGTCTTGTATAACTCATGTCAGAGATTCTTTGCTCCCTGACGCTACTAGAACTTCTTTAGAAAGATTGTTGAAGAGATACTCCAGTTAAGTATAAGTGTCCCGTATAATTCAGTTTAGCAGTTAGGTAGACAAGTTACTGTGGTTTTCTACCTTTTCACCCAGTTCTACTATCTGAAGTCCAATGCGTATGACCATTCCAAAATATAATCTATTCCATCCGTTTAAGTTGTGAACTCAGCTCAGTCCAAGCATCATGTTTCAGATTCAGTTATTTAGTCATGACTCAGTTCATAAGAGTTCAACACATAATCTCAAATTTTTTCAGCTATTTTAGCTCAGACAGTGTAATACCTTTGTATGATCTAAATCTTGTTGCCTCATGATTCGTACTTACCTAAGCTATCACTTCCAAATCCAATATGTGTGATTTGAGCATAAACGCTTCGGGGGGTGGGTGGGTGTATCCTAAACTCTCAGTAGGAATCAACTCCTTAATGCAAGTAAAGTCAAGTCAGCTCAGAATTCAGTTTCATGATAGAGTGCTGTGATGACAACTTGGTATGCTATATCCCTTCTTAGAAGACACATCATGTCCACGTTATTTCATACCTTTAAGATTCAACGTTTCTACCCATCATTCGGGGACGAATGATTCCAAGGGGAAGATAATGTAATACCCCACATTTTGGGCTAGAATGAAAATCGTCATTTCTATGCGTAGATGATTCAAAAGCAATAAATCCTATGCAAATATGGCATGTTAATTATTTTAGTAGTGTGGGGAATAGAATGAGTTTTCCGTTGACATAAGATTCGTCCAAAACGGACACTCGGTGAAGGAGTTATGGTTAATTTAAGTCATAGTCGTAAAACACCGTCATTCGTGTCCTTGGCGCGTCGCGGAGAGGGTTTAAATGACGATGGTCAATTTCCAGTGAGACTCCGCGATGGTGGCGCGTCGCGGAGAGGGCCAAATTCCCATTCGTCAATTTTCAGTGAGCCACCGCGATAGTGGCGCATCGCGGTGGCCCATAAGATCGGGTTCCCAGTTTAAATTTTTCCAATTTCGTTCAGAAGTTAACAATGGTAGTTTGGACTTTTTTCAAATCTCTTAAAACGTCCAAACAGGAGATTAAGACCTCTACAAGCATAATATACGACATTCTCAAGACTTCCGTCAAAACAAAAACCCTAATTCATATACTTCTCCTCCAAGAAACTCAAGACTCAACCATGGGTTTTCGAAATTGATCGAAGATTTGGAATCTTCAAATTGTAGGTTTCAAGGATCAGCCGTTATTCTTCATAATCGAGGTACGCGGGGTTTTCCTAAAATATCATGGGCGTAGAAACCATGATTTTAAGAAAGAGGTTTTCAGATTTATGAATACATTCATGTTTTAGAAATCTTGATAGTATTGTTTTGGTCTTTTTAACCTTCCCCACATTGATTCAAAATTGTATATATATGTATGCTTGTGTTTTAAGGTTGATGATTTAATTGAGAGCATGATTTATGTAAAATCCCTCTCTTGTTTTGATTTTCCTTTACTTATCATATGCTATAGATGTTTTGAATGCATCTTTGAAAAGCATGGTTTAAAATGTTTTGAATTGTGTTATGATTGGATTAAGATTTGGATTTCAAAAGAGAGGGTAGTTGTGTTGATAAATGTTGAAAATATTTATATAATGAAAAAGTGCATGATTTTGCCAAAAGCACATGACCACCATATGTTTAAAGGATTCTTGCATAGTTTTGATTTATGCTTCAGAACATGAAATCCCTTATACTATTTGCATGTTTGGGTGGTCTGAACTATGTTTTAATGAAAGATCATGCTTATTGTACTATGGCTCAGAAATAGGACTTGCAAGTCTTGGTGTGATGACACCAATTCAGATTATGCCATGATAATTCAAAACAGAATAGAATGCATGTTTGAAATCAGACTTTCAGATTTTAAGATTTAGAATGATGTATGTTTAGAAGTGGTTAAAACTGGGAATAAAGAGACGTCAGGTGGTTCCCCGAAGGAGGCATGAGTTCAGACAACTCATTGCCCGAAACTGTGATTTTTCAATCCGGGTATATTATATTACGCTGGCCTAGTGCCATGTGGCGTATCAGCAATAGAAATTCCAACCCTTGTGGCACACTCGGGTTGGGGGCTTCCAGCCCGTGGAATTTTAGAATTGTAGGGGCATACCACCTAACTCAGAAGTAATACAAAGAACAGATAGTACATTGACAAGAATGACTTATGATTTTCAGAAAGTGCCCATGTGTTTTGTGAACTGCTTATGCATTATGTTTTAACAAATTGCTCTCCACTATTTCACTTATATAAAAGTTTTATCTTGGATTACTTTGCGTAGCAGTACATCTGTATTGACCCCCCCTCCCTTCAGGTTCTGAGGCTCAGACTAGGGGTCCAGAAAAGCAATAGAGTTTATCAGATAGAGTTGCAGTGTTCAGTTGGTGAGCCTTTTTTATTCCAGAAGGCCTGTTTACTTTCAGACAACTATTATTAGATATGATTTTGGTTTACTGGGGGCCTTGTCCCAATTTTCAGAACAATTTTGAGATGTAGTAGAGATTTCACAGACCGAGTCAGATCTTATTCAAATGTTTTGAATTGCAATTTTTTTTTCTTTCCTATGTCTTGAAATCCAAAATTAATGACCATGTTTCCGTATCAAATTTTATTTTCGCAATTTCTTTTATGATATGAATGTTGTGCATGATTACCTGATCAGATAGAGAGGGACGTTTGGACCTTCATGGTTCGGGATGTCCGTCACGGCCAGGCCTTAGTTCGACCTAGTTCGGGTCGTGACATTTTCATACTTGGTTTTACTTGTCTTATGTGAAGCAGACAAAAATAATATTAAGTGTTAGGTGATCACATCAGTTTATACACATTTTTCAGGATTCAGTTGGCCATAAGAGTTTTGCCCCTTTTTTTTGATTTTTTTTTTTTACTTTATTTGTACCATATAAATGGTGAATCTTACTATTAAGTAGTAAGTATTTAAATTAGCATCACTTTCCTCATATAACAAAGCCTATTGTTTTTTAACTGCTCATGGTGGAGTTAAGAGTCTATCGAAACAACTTCTACACCCAGCACAGATAGGAGTAATGTCTGCGTACATTCAACCCTCTTAGACCCTACTAGTAGGATTACCGTGGACATTTTGTTGTTGTTATTGTTGCGGGTGGTGGATCCATTTCTCGCTTAAGTATGCTCTGATGTGTGATCCATTTTATATGTCTAGAGTTGGTGCTCAATTTGCTCTCACATTTGTCCCTACTGATTACTGGAATTCTAAGATAGAAGCCTTAGGTGATGAAGAAAACTGCTAAATTCAGGACTTTACTTTGTTACAAATGCGCATTTCTATGTATTCTGTATGAATGAATCAAATGAAAGAAACAAAAAAGAAAGACTACAATGTACATGTCAGAAGAAGAATTTCCCCCTACTTTAGATCATTATTCACTTATAAAGTGGGTCAAATATAATCAATGCTGCAACACAAAGATGAAATGTCTATGCTACCTGAAGTGTGGCTCTATTCATTTGCGGTGGTTAATCGTGAATTTAATCAGAATCAACAGAGTTCTGGGGATAATGAATCTTGTATTTGACGATCAATATGAGGAACATAACCCTCATTTTGCAGCTCCATTAGAAGATTATCTAATAAAAGATATATCTCAGCAGACTGTGGGTGACTCGCGTCAGCAGCAACAAAAATATGAGTGCTATTGTTTACTTCAGTCCAGCTGTAACCGGGTACTTTCTGCACTCCTCTTTCCTTCATCATATGACGAATTTTGGAAACCATATCCCATTTACCGGCGTTAGCATGTAGATTTGATTGTAACATATAGTAGCCGGAATTTTGAGGGTCCAAGCTCGAAAGATGCTCAGAAGCCATTTCAGCAAGCTCAGTATTGCCATGTAAACGACAAGCCCCAAGTAATGTCCCCCAAATGCCGGCATCTGGAGCAAATGGCATGCTCTTAATCACTCCAAATGCTTCTTTGACGAGACCAGCTCTTCCGAACAAGTCAACCATGCATGCATAATGCTCGGTTCGGGGTGTAATTCCATATTCCTTAGTCATGCAGTTGAAGTAGTGTTTTCCTTCTTCAACTCGACCAGAATGGCCACAAGCAGATATGATTGCAAGAAAGGTGACATGGTCGGGCTGGAAACCATCTTTTATCATTCCATGAAATAAATCCAGACACTCCTTAAGTCGGCCATGATTTCCATAAGCTGCAATAATACTGTTCCATGATACTTCATTCTTGTGTGCCATCAAGTCAAAAACGCACCAAGCTACCTTCAAGTTTCCACATTTAGCATACATATCTATTAATGCACTTTCCACAAAAACATCAGAGCTTAATGCACTTTTCATAATGAAGCCATGGATCTCTTTCCCATAATGGAGAGCTGGCAAATTTGCACAAGCAGAAAGAGTGCTGGATATGCTGACACAATCATACTTGGCTCCATCTGCACCCATCTGGTGGAAGAAGTCAATGGCCAATTCTGGTTCAGCATTCTGGCAACAGCTCGTGATCATTGAATTCCAACAAACAACATCTCTTTCAGACATCCTTCTGAAAACTCTTTGAGCAAGATCCAATCTTCCACATTTTGCATACATGTCCATCACCGCACTTCCCACATAAAGTATTCCTTGAAAGCTGCGCTTAACAGTGACACCATGCAGTTCCTTACCTAATATCAAAGCAGCCAAATTAGAACAAGCTGGTAAGGCACTTGCTAGAGTAACAGGATTGGGCCTCATCTTCTTACTAAGTAACCATCGGAAAACATCTAGTGCATCAGAACTCATGGCATTAAGAATATATCCTGAAATCACAGCAGTGCAAATAACAACATCCACAGCAGGGCTGCAATTAAATATGTTGCGTGCTGCCTCAACATTCCCGCACTTAAAGTACATATCAATAATGGCATTCTTTAAGAAAACATCAATAGATACATCATGTCTCACAATATAGCCATGAATTGCCTTCCCCAGGTACAAATCTTCTGACATAGAAACACACGGGAGCAAACTGGCAAAGGTGATAGAGTCTGGTTTGACACCAGTAGCTACCATTTCCTGAAATAAATCCAGCGCCTCATCCATATACCCATTCTGTACATACCCTCCAATCATCCCATTCCAAGTCACGGCATCTGCTTGTGGCACCAAGTCAAAGATCCTGCGTGCATCAAACATGGAACAGAATTTTGCATACATTGCAATCAATGTATTGGCTACCAGAGAATCCATTTCAAACCCACATCGCGCAACAAGCCCATGAATCTGACAACCAAACTTAACCATCGTTTCCGAGGCACAAACAGAAAGAACACAAGCATATGTTACTGAATTAGGCTTAGTTTCACTTTTCCTCATGTCCATAAACAACCCAACCACATCATTTACTGACCGTTCATCTTTAGCATAGCCATTAAGCATCACATTCCACAAAACACTATCTCTTCTAGACATTTTATCGAACAAAAGACGAGCATCATCCAAACAACCACTCTCAGCATAAAACTTAATAAAACCACTCCCCACAAAAACATCATCCTCAAAACCTAATCTTCGTACCAACCCATGTACCCATTTACCTAAACTCACAACATTTAAACCAGCACAAGCCTTAATCACATAAGGAAAAGTATATTTATCAGGACAAGTACCAAAAACCAACATCTTAAAAAACAAGAATATTGCTAAATCAAAACGACCCATTATTGTATACCCTCTAATCATCCAATTCCAAGGGGAAGCATAACACAACTGAAGCTGAAAAAACAATTTCTTGGCATCAATAAACCTGTTACACAAAACATACATTCCCAAGATTCTTGTACCAAGAATACCCAAGTTGTTAATTCCATTTACAATTACTTGGGCATGAACTTGCTGTCCTTTACGAATAACAGGACCAAGATCTTGCCTACAAGCAGTGCAAGATTCCAAAATTGGAGCTAGTTTTGATGCTAAAACTTGTTCCGTGCAGTGAAAAACTGAGTCTTGGGTAAAATGGGAATTGGGTTTTGCGGAAAATGCAGCAGCGACTGAGATAGTCCTTGTGTAGATTGAACAGATAGTCTTTCTTTGAAACAACATTTATGACTTGGGTGTCCCTCTTTACCAGGCTTACTGTTTTCCTTTCTCCATTTTTCTGTTATATCCTTTCCAACATTCTCACTTTTTTTATAAGTGTATGGTTTTATTATAATTAAAGAAAATGATGTAATAACATTTGTTTAATAAGTGAAAATGCTAGTAGTATCTTACTTCAATCTCACATGAATGCAAACCTCTTTTACTATTACTAATCGAATAATCTGTTGTCCCTGACTTTTTAAGGCTGTGAAAACAGCCAGAAATGTAAGGATAAAATTGCATGTAATAGTGTCATCCTTTATTCGAATTCAACGCATAGCGAAAGCTCAGTACACCATCCTTTTTATATTATCTATCAGCGGTTTAATAGTTGTGGGGAATGAGGCGAGGCATAAACCCAAAACACGAAGCATAAGTTCCATGGATTTACGAGGCGTATCTCAAGTATCTTCAATTTTATAATTTTATTACTAAAAAAATAAACAACAATAAAATTTCAAAAATTTTGCAAATAAATTTACATAAATCACCAATAATATAGAAAAATAGTAAGTAATTATTTTCTAGAAAAGTTGCTTTCTTTATTTATATATTCAAAAAAAATACTATAGCATAAAGTATAAATATCACTACACCATAAATCAAAGATAGATCAATAATAAATACAAAAATTAATGCCCAAGACATAGTTTTTACGCCCGGAATATACACCCTATGGATCTACAGCTTTCATTTACGCCGCGAAGCATTTTTGGTATGGCCCGCCCCAAAACGCCTTTAAGAACACTGCTATCGTGTTTACATCAATTGCAGGAATTATCACACTAACCTTGTTGGCATTGAATCATAAGGAGCTATTCTTTACTTCTCTCCTTATTCTCTTCATGAAGTTTTTCCCTTTAATTAATGATAAGTCTCATTTTGTTGTTCCAGAGGATTTATTTCTGGAGAGTTGCTAGAGGATACAAAACATCTGTTCATTACACCATGGATGGATATAAAAGAGTTAGAAGGGATGGTTTTTAGGTACATGTACAAAAATAGTTAAGATGGAAACAAAGAATGTCAATAACATGAACTGGAAAAGTTATTCTGTTTATGGTCAATATTAGTAGTAGCTATTATGGTGACCAAATTTCTAGCAAACTGCCATATAGGATATCTCCTTCAATTCAGTCCCAGTGTAACTATATATTTACATCTTCCCAATTTGCAGAATCCAATTCGACCATAACTTGATTCTCAAGCACTCTTTATAGGTCCTGTAAAACTCTCAATGATTTAAAGTAAACCAAATTTCATTCTTTCGGACCTGCATGAAATTGATGCCAATATACTTACCCATTTAGCGAATTGCACCACCATAAACGAATTTATACAGCAAGAGCTGACAACAAAATGATGGACTCAACAGCCCCTACTTTCTCATGCTACTCACATTCTGTGCATCTTCACAGCACATTTCTCAATGGAGGAATTTGCCGTGCAGAATTATTATGGTTACGTACATATTCCTTAACATGATAATGCTAACGGTATTCGTTGTATTCTTAATTTGCTGGCATACTTGCAACGTTTCTACTGATATACAAAGGAAACAGCCTCTTGAGATGCAACTATTCACATGACAAGCATCTGAGGATAGTAAAACTCTAACTATTTATGTCTATAGAAGTCAGGGAAAGCATAAGACAAATGACAAGAAGGCCAAGCCAAGACGGACAACTTGCTAATCGTACAATACAAAAGCCAAGTTACTGGCTTTTAATTCATCATTCAACACACAATCAAAGCCACTGGCATCAATGCACATCTTGAAAACACTCTCTTGTTTTCTATCTAAATTGCTGGTGGACATGGAGAATAGATTCCAGGCGAAACCTAACTGCAGTCTGCTGATGCAGCTAAATAATAACCGGAGGAAACAACGTTATCAGAACCCAAGTATTTACATGGTGAAGGGAATTGGACCAGGTCACCTATGTGGGTCAATCCTAATCCATCTAAATGAGAAATAATAAATAAATATATTTAATTTGAATTAAAAGGATGAATAGACACAACCAGACTCTTCCTGAGGCGGTGTGTCGCTCTCCTGCATACAACATTAAGAGAAACAACAGACACAACATTCTTATCCTTCCTCCTCCTCTAATTCCTCTCAAGTTTGCGTGAAGATTCTTGGAAAGGATTCATAGACCGTGATCTTTCAGTGTAGTTCGTGTTTTATAAATGTGATTGCACTATTAGACTAGTGAAACATATTCAATGATCCTGCAAACTATGTGTCTGATTAGATTCTTTCACATGGCCAAAATTTCAGGATGGCATCCTCATATTCCTTAGAGCATCCAACGGGTGTACAAAGACTGAGGAACATAAATTCTTATTTCACTTGTTTGGTAAGTATACTAGTATAGGGATGGAAAATCAGTTTCCTCTTAGAATCACTTGTTTACTTGAATAAGATGGAGAAAGGTATGGTTCTCTTGTATCTATCCTGCTAATTTTATCAATCCCTTAAAAGAATCTTCACTGAATTTTAACTATGACATGAGAAAATTTTCAAAAGATAAGGTGTTTGAAATAAAAGAAAAAAGGCCTAAATGAATGATGATAAGGGCTTAACCTACTACTTTTGCACCTTATGGAGTATAAATTTAGTGAGAATACAAATGCAAAGCTGAGATAATTTGTGTCCTTAGAAACTTCTTGATACATAATATGTGCAGACTTCATCAGTGCATCATTTTTTGGGCAAGATTAAAAGACAACTACTTAATTTGAGATCTAAATATACGAAAAGTAATCTACTATTGATCTCATATACTGAATGTGAATCTGAATCAGCAAAAGCAAGCAAGCCTAGTTAGTCATTCTGCAAACAAGCAAAGAAGGAAATGCCAAAAAATAAAGAAACAATGCTCACATTTGAGATTGAAAAAAAAAAAATAGTTCATGAGATTCCAAAACACAGAATTTTACACATACAACATAAAACAAAGCAAAATTCAGCTTTATTACCAAAAACTAAGAGACAAAATCTTTTTCGTTTTTGCACAAATTATTGATCAAAGTCCCAAATACAGTTGCAGAAGAAAAGGACCGAACGAATGTAAAGGAATTACCATTCTAAGTCAGTCTTTTTTCAAAATAAAAGTGCAACTTGCTGCCCTAAAACTCCTGCTACGTGGGTTCAGGAAAAAGTTAGATTTTGTGGTCTATTATATACAGCCTCATCTTATGTTTCTATAAAAGATATTTTCATGACTTGAATCTTGTCACATGCAACAACTTTACCATTACTCCAAGCTTCCCATTCGAAATAATACTCAAACAGACAACCAAATTTCTTTCGGCCATGAAAAAATAAAATAACATCTACAGTATTTCTTTTAATTTGATCAAACAGATAACCAAATTTCTGCTTCTTCTTTATTGTTTCTTTCATCTCAACACACAATGCACATCATAGTCATTTGTTTCACTACCAAGACACACACAAAAAAAAGACTTAATTATATTGAAGAGATTGGACATAAACGTCTACTCAAATCCAAAGGCTAACAAGTTGTATTAGTATAGGCCATTATTGATTTGCCGATCCGTCAGGTATCTCATTTTTGTGGGCTTTTTCTTGCTCCTCGGTTTCACTTAATCTTGTGGTCCTGTCTGAGTGAAAAAATTGAGGTCTTGTCTAAGTGAAAAAATTATTAAAAAATTTAAAAGTTATTTTTTAAACGGAGTAAAAAAAATAGGTAAAATAAATTGAACAAAGAAAGTATTTAATTGGCTCTAATTGTTTCTCGTAAATAAATATATTTGAACTCCATGTTAATTACTCTCTTCCTTTAATAATATTTGCTCACTATTAACTTGAAAAGTGGGTTAAAAAATAACAAATAATAGGGATTGTTTTACCATATCACTCGTTGAATATAAGAAATTTTAATCTTTCAAGACATTGAATGATGAATAACATTTAATAATAAGGATAAATGGATGGAAATGAATAAATTATGGTTTATATAAATTATACATTGATATTCAAAACTGGAGAAATAATATTGAACATCATTTTTTAGTGAAGTGGACAAGTACTATTGAACATAAAAGTAAATAAATAGATTAAAATTGATTTCGTGGACGACCAAGAATCACTATTTGGTGACAAAAAAATTGATTAATGGCCTATTTGGATTGATTTTTTGCTTATAAATTCAAAGTCATAAGTCATTTATTTTTATCATTTTAACTTAAAACTACAGGCGCTTCTTTTTAAAATTTTATTTGAATACCACAAATATTTAAAAACTTTTTTTTAATTAAAAAATACTTTAAATAAATCAATTCAAAAATAATCTAATAAGTACTCCCTCGGTATAATAATATTTATCCATTATAGTAAATATAGATTTACAATAATATTTATCCAATTTTAAAAATCAAATAGATAATGTATCCTTTCCTAACCATTTTATCATTTTTCTACTATATAGAAAGGTCAGTGGCAAGACGACCAGTGGCTGTTTGAAAATTCTATCTTTATCTAAAGGTAAAATAGTAATTACAGTCATCAGTAAAAAGGACTCTAGAAGTATCCAGATTTTCTTTCTCATCTCTAAAGAAGAAAATAAACAGACACAATCGACAGAACCATCTGATCTCCATAATTCTCTTGCGTTATATGTATTTATTATTTTCTTCTGTCCAAGTCTACTCTCATACATGTTGCTTTACCTTGGTGTAGTGAAATTTTGGTCATTGTTATATTTTTTAAGCCTACAGAGGAGCTTCGAAAATCTTTCTGCTTCAAGTTTTACCTAATCATCAGTAAAATTTACAAGGTAATGAGTATCGTTTGATATGTTGGTATGATTTTTTTTTCGTTTACTGAACTCTGAATCATATGTCGTTTTATGGATTTTATAATAGCATAAGAATGCGGACAAGCAAAAAGAGACGAGTGATGATCAAATTATTGTATACATTAAAGTAGAAGATGAAATCTTTCACGAGGTACCAACTTTTTTTAAATTTTCTGTTTTGCCTGTTTGCGAAATGTCTTCGATTCTTCCTTTTATTGCTTCTTTAGTTAAGCTCTTGGTCCTTCAGTTTTCCTTTGCATAGAAAGCTGGTTAGGACTGACGAGGTAAGTGTTTTTTCTGTAGTATCAAAGATTTTATGTATTTTATCGAGGTGATTTATATTTAGTCTATATATATTGATTTGATGCAAAAGAATACACCAATAAAGTGTCACTCTCACACATACTAGAATCATTCAATTGGGATAGAGGTTAAGATAAATTGAAGGTACTACTGTATCACTTTATGGATCTCTTTCTAAGAACGATGGTTTGCATTTATAAAACAGTAATAATTTGCCACTCAGTGCTCAAAATCTATAGCTCGAAACTTTAAAAGTGCAGTTGTTAACTATCTGTTAAGAGACCATGTGTTGGCTTTTTGGATCACACTATAAACCTTTTGTAGAGTTTCATGTATTGGGAAAGCTAACCTATTTAGAAAAAGGATATAAAATTATCCCATGGCTTTGGTCTAATAGAAAGAACGTTGAGCTGATGTGTGGGTTAGATGTATGTCACGGTTTTAAACCTTACAGGCAAAAGCTTGTCATTTAAGTGGAGAAGGGTAGAAGGATAAGTCTATTATCCACCGAGATTTGAATAGTGTGGCCTATGCTACAGTAAACAATAAAGTTTGTTGATGTTATTAAGTCACTTAGTCGAACTAGGAAACTATAAGGAAAACGAGGCTAAGGTTATAAAGTAAGGTCACCTTAACAGTAGATGGAAAGGTTCATTATCCATCGAGGCTCAAACCATTCTCCACCGGCTCTCGAAGATCCTATCAAAAGGGGAAAAAAGGGAGTGAGGGCATTACAAAATTATCCTATGCCTTTGGTCTAATAGAAAGAATGTTGATCTGATGTGTAGGTTAGATGTATGTCATAGTTTCAAATATTACAGGCCAAAATCTTTCATTTAAGTATAGAAGGGTAGACGGGTAAGTCCATTATCCACCGAGATTCGAACAGTGTAGCCTATGCTACAATAAATAACAAAGTTTGTTGATGTTATTAAGTCACTTAGTCGAACTAGGAAACTCTAAGAAAAGAGAGGCTAAGGTTATGAAGTAAGTCCACCTTAAGGGTAGATGAAAAGGTTCATTATCTATCGCAGCTCAAACCGTTCTCCACCGACTCTTGAAGATTCTATCAAAAGGGGAAAAAAGGGAGTGGGGGCGTTGATTTGAATCAAAGGTATAATGCTATCCTTTTGTTGTATGACCCTGGTTTTTTGGAACTAGAGATATCTCTTTAAAGACAAATCTCCTATTCCTTCTTCCATCTATGGATGAGTTGAATAGTTTAATTTTAACATTGTTTTAATTCTTCTGATTATATATAATCTATGCTATGATAATGTTATTGTTTTTTTTATTACTTTTCTATTGCTCATTGCTAACTGATTACTAATCATGATTGAAACACTTATTCCTTTCCTAACATTGCAACTGAAGGATTACCGGCTAACTGACTTGGTAAGCTGGACATAAAGCAGTAATCTAATTTTTTGGCAGATACGAGTTGATCAAGTTTGCATCACATCTATTTTCAATAAAAATCATAAAGCATTTATGTTGGTTTTTATTAATTATTCTGGGAAGTATGTAGCCTGTGAATACTTGCTTTCTTAAGTTCCTCTCAGAGACAATCTCCGCTTGAGTCAAGTCTACTTTTTTTTCTTATTAATCTGCATATATAATATCTTTGTAAGGGTTTTCCTGAATTTGATTTAAGTTCTGGGATTGGATTTTATAGGGATATAGGTCTGTGTTTGTGTTGTAAAGGATGTTGATCAAGTGAGTTAACAGGGGAAGAGTGAAGCATGTTGTCTGTACTAAGCTCTCTAATTCTTTTTTAGCTAATGGTGTCTTGGATACTCAGGTTGGTTTCATGTGTTTCCTTTATCTAGGGTTGTGTAGGGTCTGCATACACTGACCTCCCCAGACCTCAGTTGTAGGAACGTACTAGGTATGTTGTGGTTGTTATATGGTAATTACAATAACTACATGTGCGTTACATGACACATCTTTTTTCTCTATATTTAGAATGACGGAAGAAAAAAGTAAACCTGGTAGATAAATCAGCTCCACCCTCTCATTTAAAAAATAAATTTGCCTTCCTTGTGGCTTCACCATGAAAACCACTACTTTGTGGTGATCATAGTAATGCCAAGTATTATCTAATTGTTCTATCCATGCTTTTTGTATTTTCTTGAAGAAAGCCATTCTTATAATAGGTGGAAAGACACTTTTTGTAAGCAAAGTCCCATTGCCAAGCTATCCTGATGATCTTGATGAGCGTCATGGACTTACACAGAAAGAGGTATAGTACTTCTACTTTGCTGTTAGCTTGTGAGAATATTTTTTCACTTATTGTTACTAATGATTTGCTTGTGTTGATGGTTTTAGTTAATGTATATCTTAACTATAATCATACTAATAAATGAATTAATTAAACTGTAACCATCTCGAATATAAGGATACGTGCAGAGATTGAGGAAAGAGTTGGAAATCTATTGAGTATTTCACATGACACAGTAGCTGCTGGGACTTCCTCTTCAACATCTGGTAATTCTGCCCAATTATGATGACAAATATGAGCCCGTGCGTATTTTATCCCTTGCTAGCTCTACTCTCCATGGAATGAACATAATTGCGGGTGTTAATTTGGTTCTGGAATTTATAGCGCTACTTGTACTTGTCATAAGCTTGGCTATTGCTTCTACTTTCTGGCTTGGTTGCACTTCAGGATTGACAGATGAAGCTGAAAATCTAACTGGGGGTTGTTTGACACTGTTGTAGCAACTATGAGAATGCTCAGTATAGCAGCGTATGTTCTTACCATGGATATATTTCGTTCAATAGCTAATAATGTTAGTGGAATTATTGGAATGAGCCACCAGGTGATGCAAATGTTTCTGAGCAAAAGCATGAAGTTGTGACTATGCACATGGTAGAGAACTATTTGAGAGCATTTGATGCAGGAAAGTTCAATGAAGATGAGGTAGAGTTACAAATTATTAATTTTGTCCATTATTAGTCTCACATTGACAATCGATATAAAGGATTATGAAGAATAAATAAATTGTAATGAATGGCTTCTTTTATACTCCCTCCATTCCATATTTAATGGATCATTTTATTAAAATTAGTTATCTTACATTAATTGGTTAACAAAGTGCAACTTTGGTGATCCTCCACAATCTAAAACTAGCGGCACATTTGGAAAGGTGATGTGATTAAAACCGTCGCTTTTGTTAGTTCATTATTTTTTCATTGCTTTTGTGTCTTTATTTTTGTTCTCATACTATAGCACTATCTAAATCAAATTTCTGATTAATATGGCACATATATCAAAATCAAAGCTAAACATGCATTCTTCTTAATATCAAGTCCAGTGTTCAACGATAAGAGAGGATTATTCTATAATGTGAAGTTTGAAAGTGAAATTTTATCATAAAAGCCAATAAATTTCTTTTACTAGAAAGAGAGGTATAAACCAGAAACAAGATATTGAAAGTGTGACACATAATTAGTGATGGCATATTTGTGGCTAATGTATATGTAAACTCTACAGAAGTTACGAAGGAGATACAGAGCATCACTAACATTTTAGTAATATATTAGCTTTCCCTTAGTGTGGTGAAATTTGTGTCATTCTTATGTTTTTAAACCTACAGAGGAGTTCCAAAAGTCTTTTTGCTTCAAGATTTACCTAATAAAAATTTATAAGGTATTTGAGTATATTTTTTTTTCAGTCTAATGAACTCTGAATCATCTATCCTTGTATGAATTTTGTAATAGCATAAGAATACGAACAAACAAAAAGAGACGAGTGATAATCAAACTATTGTATACATTAAAGCAGCAGATGAAATCTTTCACGAGGTTTCAACTTTTTTAAACTTTTTTGTTTTGCCTTTCATCTAAAAGTTTCTAATTCTTCTTTTTAATGCTTCTTTAGTTAACCTCTTGGTCCTTTAGTTTTTCTTTGCATACAAGCTGGTTAGGACTGACAAGGTAAGTGTTTTTTTTGTAGTATCAAAGATTTTATGTATTTTATCAAGGTGATTTATATTTAGTCTATATATGTTGATTTTCTACAAAAGAATACACCATTGAAATGTCACTCACACACATACTAGAATCATTCAATTGGGATAGAGGTTAAGATAAATTGAAGGTTCCACTGCATCACTTTGTTGATCTTTTTCTAAGAACAATGGTTTGCATTAATAATTTGCCACTCAATGTTCAAAATTTATAGCTCAAAACTTTAAAAGTGCAGTTGTTAACTATCTGTTGATAGACTACGTGTTGTCTTTTTGGATCACTCTACAAAAATTTTGTAGAGTTTTATGTATAGGGAAAGCTAACCTATTTGGAAAAGGGTACAAACTTGTCCCATGGCTTTGGTCTAATAGCAAGATCGTTGAGTTGATGCGTGGATTAGATGTATGTCACTGTTTTAAACCTTACAGGTAAAAGCCTGTCATTTAAGTTGAAAAGGGTAGATGGGTAGGTCCATTATCCATTGAGATTAGAACAGTGTGGCCTATGCTACAGTAAACAACAAATTCTTTTAAGGTTATTAAGTCACTTAGTCAATCTAGGAAACTATAAGGAAAGGGAGGCTAAGGTTATGAAG
Source organism: Capsicum annuum (assembly GCF_002878395.1). Classification (NCBI taxonomy): domain Eukaryota; kingdom Viridiplantae; phylum Streptophyta; class Magnoliopsida; order Solanales; family Solanaceae; genus Capsicum; species Capsicum annuum. The sequence goes on along the minus strand of NC_061112.1, from coordinate 113,171,724 downwards.
TAAGGCCACCTTAAGGGTAGATGAAAAGGTTTATTATCCATCGAGACTCAAACCATTCTCTACTGGCTCTCGAAGATCCTATCAAAAGGGGGGAAAGGGAGTGGGGGCATCGCTTTGAATCAAAGGTATAATGCTATCTTTTGGTCGTATGACCCTGGTTTTTCGAAACTGGTGATATCCCTTTAAAGACAAAACTGTTATTCCTTCTTCCATCCATGGATGAGTTGAATAATTTAATGTTATATTGTTGTAATTCTTCTGATTATATATAATCCATGCTATAATAATGTTCTTATTTTTTTATTACTTTCCTATTACTACTTGCTAATTGATTACTGATCATGATTGAAACACTTATTCCTCTCCTAACATTGCAATTGAAAGATTACTGGCTAACTGACTTAGTAAGCTGGACATAATACAGTAATCTATTTTTTTGGCAGATACGCATTGATCAGGTTTGCGTCACATTTATTTTAAATAATAATAATAAAACATTTTTGTTGGTTTCTATTAATTATTCTGGGAAGTATGTAGCCCGTGAATACTTGCTTTCTTAAGTTCCCCTTAGAGACAATCTCAGTTTGACTCAAGAAGTATTTTTGTTGGTTTCTATTAATTACTCTGGGAAGTATATAACCTATGAATATTTGATTTCTTAAGTTGCTCTCATAGACAATCTCAGTTTGACTCAAGTCTACTCTTTTTTCTTCTTAATCTGCATATATGATATCTTTGTTAGGGTTTTCCTAAATTCAATTTACGTTGCTGAGATTGAATTTATAACGCCCTGAATCTGGTACCTGAAACACTATACGGTTCCCATGACCCCAAAGGATCACAAGCTAACCCATGACTGATATCTGCACTTGTACACTACATAACATTATGTAAAATGCGGAAACATGAACTGTAGGTCATAAGGTTCAAAACTGATAAAACACCATAGGACATAACATCTGGGATGGGGTATAAATACCCAAAATAAAGCTGTCTAAACTTGCTGTAGTCTGAAAAGCCTCTAAAACATGACTGTCTGAATAAAGGAGTTGATCGGATATGTCCCCCAACTAACTCCGACTACTGAAATAACTAAGTAGTAAAATAATGAAATAACTAATCATATCATCCTCAAAGGATGAGGACTCACTACTGACCGACTGCTGTTATCTGGAATTTACTGATGCTCTGGAAATCGTGTCTCTGAATCTATGGTATAAAATACCATAGCACATATACGTTAGTATGATTGAATGTACTGGTATGCATGTGAGGTAGGCTGAATGCAAAGGGTTCACATGCATGAACTATACTAACTGATTGGGTAACATGAATGTGAAAATGCATGCATGAATACATAATAACTGTAATTGAATTCGTGATAATATGATTATTGAGCCTGAGTACTGATAACATGAGATATCGATAACTGTATAACTGAAATAATTGATATTGTGCGACTGTATCTGACAATCTAGTTTTTGATAGAACTAGCTGAGTTCCGTACTATTCTGAGTTGACTGTATCTGACAGTTCTGAATTTTGTAGAACTATCTGAGTTCTATTACTGAGACTGAATGACTGTATCTGACAGTCCTGATTCTATAACTGAAACTGTGGGAAGTAGTCATCTAACTGACATGCCCCAAATAACACAATATAGCTGAGTTGGGGTCCAATTTGTAACCCCAATTGGAAGGCTATCGATACCGCGCCACTGGTAAGGACAATCTGTGAGTGACCCTCATATAATAGGTAACTCTAGTGAGAACGGTGGGAACCCTCATATAACAGGTTAAGCGACCTCATCTATCCTCATATAGCAGGCTATGATGTCTCAACTTATGCTGGCTATGTAGTTCTGGAAAGCAAGGATTGTTTCTAAGAATCACACCCTCATATAAAAGGTGAATTCCCATCTTTGGGTTCACTCAGTGCTAATTCCTACTCTCATCTGAATAGACACTGAACATGGATTACTGAACTGAATTAACTGAATTCCATTGACTGATGAAATAGTACTGAGATTACTCGATTACTGAGCTTTCCTGAGTCACATGATTGACTGAATTCTATGGATCATGGCTTGACTGAGGATATCATGAAAACATGACACTAACTCTAGGAATACAACTATATTTTTTGGGTACAAGTACCCCCAGGACTCGATGGAAGGAAACTGACAAAGCATGACTTTCTGAAATATATGATCACATCAACAGTCTATAATATAATAAGTTGGAGAATTCATAAAGTACAAGTTCTAAAGAACTACAATGGCCACACATATATCCATAATTCATTGACTAAGACATCTCATCAAACACTTGACATGCATGAACTTGTACATGAATGAGGATCTCATATTATTATACTTGTATGACATTTTTCTTTCACATAGGCATTTAATCAAACACATGGGGAGCATGCTTTGGTTATGCAATCATCAACACCTCTAATAATCATGGATACATCTATCGACTTGTAAATTTAAGGGGTTTTATCATAATTATTATGCAAATCTTCATATACTAGGGTCAATCATTGGAATATGTGATTTAAAACATGCTTTAAAACCACACAACATCGTGAACATGAATTTCAATTCAATTTAAATCATGAACATTTACAAATACCCAAATCTTGGATTTTGAAAAGAGATTCTTGAGCTTCATGGGTGAAAGAGACCCATGAATCAACATATGACATACTTGGGTTGTGAGTTTCTTGAAGATCTTGGACTTGAAGAATGAATCTCTTAGTTTCTTGAAGAAGGATTTGGATCTTGTTTCTTGGGGATTATCTTTGAGAGAAAACCCTAATTTGATGTTATGAATGAATAATGGACTTATGAGCCTTGGTTTGATATAATTAGGGGTTAAAACAGATAGAAAAAGATCCAAATACCCTTTTAAAATTGACTTTAATATCACTAAACGGGGTGTGCAACGGTGGGTGCAATGGTCCATTGGTCCTGACCGTCGCACCTGGGAAGAATAAGAGTTGACTGCCTCCCTTGCAACGGATTTGGACGACGGTCCATCGCTAGTTCGAAGGTTCATTGGACTGGACCGTTGCTCTTAAGCAGACCGTGGTCTCACTGCCTTACTGCGACAGCATGAGAGATGGTCCGTCGCTTGCTCGATGGTCTGTCGTCTCTCACCGTCGCACCTGGGCAGTTTGACTGCTTTCTTTATTTTGGCCATAACTTTCTCTTTCGATGTTGGATTTTGACGAAATTGGTATCATTGGAAAACTAATTCAATTTTCCACATGATCAAAAGTGAAAGTATTAAAAATTCCATGTATACAAAAAAATGGATTCATCCCTCAAAATAAGTTCTAATATTCTTGGGATGATTTCAAGCTAGGCAGAAGTACGGGGTATTATAATATCTCTTTCTTGAGAACATTCATCCTCAAATGAGACTGAGTGGGAGGGGAGAAGATAAAATGATGTACCTACTGAACATGAACAACTGGAACATGATCTCATGACTGACATGACTGATAATTGAATATAACATACTGAACACGTATATCTGATGCATGTGTAACTGATTCATGAATGGATGACTGAGTGTTCTGATGAATCAAGGTTCTCACAATGAGAATGCTTGTCTGATGCATGATTATATAACTGAACTGACATATGAATGCATGACTGAATATGCAATGGTATTTAATACCAAGTTTAAAATGGAATTCTGAACATGAAATGGATACCAAGCTTGTAACTGAAATCTGAACATGAAACTAAAAAACTTAAGGAGAACTGTTACCTTGAGCTTGATTTGAGTTGGCGGAGAAGAGGTGAGGATACTTGGTATGCATGTCTGCTTATGCTTCCCAAGTAGATCCCTCAACGGACTGATTCTGCCAAAGAACTTTGACTAGAGGGACTTATTTGTTCCTTAGTCTACGAGTCTGATAGTCTAGGATTTTGACTAAAATCTCTTCATAAGAGAGGCCGTTCTGAACATCTATGCTCTGAATAGGGACTGCAACTACTAAGTCACCTATGCACTTCTTGAGCAAAGAGACATGGAAGATTGAATGAACTGAGGCTAGATCTGAAGGCAATTTGAGCTCATAAGCTACCTTGCCAAAATGACTTAGAATTTTGAGGGGACCGAAATATCGGGGACTGAGCTTTCCCTTCTTGCCGAACCGCTTCACTCCCTTCATGGGAGATATCTTTAGACAGACAATCACCAATATCAAAACCGAGATCCTTTCTACACATATCTGTATAAGACTTCTATCGGCTTTGAGCAGCTCGAAGTCTTTCTCAGATCAACTAGACTTTTTCTAAGGCATCGAATACTAAGTCAGGCCCTATAACTGAAGCCTTACTAACTTCAAACCAACCAACTGGAGATCTGCACCTCCTACCATAGAGAGCTTCGAATGGAGCCATCTTAATATTGGAATGATAACTATTGTTGTATGCAAGCTCAATCAAAGACAAGTGGTCATCCAAACTACCCTTGAAATCAATTGCACACGCCCTTAGCATATCTTTTAGGGTCTGAATGGTCCTTTCTGCTGGACCATCTGCCTGAGAATGAAAGGCTGTACTGAGATAAACTTGGGTACCAAGACTCTTTTGGAATGCTTTCCAGAAATTAAAGGTGAACTGGGTACCTCTATCTGAGATAATAGATAGCGAAACACCATGTAATCTGACCAACTCTCTGATGTAGATTTTGGCATAATCCTCAGCTGAATAAGAGATATAGACTGGAAGAAAATGAGATGACTTGGTCATCCTGTCTACAATGACCCAAACTTAATCATGCCGATGACGAGTACGAGGTAAACCCATCACGAAGTCCATATTCACTTCTTCCCACTTCCAAGTAGGAATGGTGAACTCCTGCATGGAACCACTAGTCTTCTGATGCTCTATCTTAACCTGCTGACATATAGAGCACTTAGCCACAAACTTTGTAATATCTCTCTTTATCCTACTCCACCAATAGATCTCCCACAAGTTGTGGTACATCTTTGTAGCCCCTGGATGAATAGAGTAGCGCGCACCATGTGCTTCTGCAAGAATTTGCTGCCTTAAGTCATCTACACCAGGAACACACAGACTACCCTGACAACGTAGAATACCATCTCCCCCTCGGGGGAAAACCTCTACTTTTTGATCCTTGACTAACTTTTTTAACTTGACAAGGTTGGGATCTCTATCTTGCATTTCTTTCACCTCAGAAACTAGAGATGATTCTGAACTACTCTGAATCTATATGTCACCCTCCTCTATATCGACTAAGAGAACGCCTAGTCTGGTAAGTTGATCGAATTCCTGAGCTAACTTCTTCTTACTGTCCTCAACATGAGCAACACTACCCATAGACTGTCTACTGAGAGCGTCGTCCACTACGTTGACCTTGCCCAGATGATAAAGGATACTCATGTCATAATCTTTCAAGAGCTCTAACTACCTTTTCTAACAAAGATTGAGATCTTTCTGAGAAAAGACATACTGAAGACTCTTATGATATGTGAACATATATATATGAACACCGTATAGATAATGCCTCCAAATGTTCAAGGTAAAAACTACGACTGCTAACTCACGATCATGAGTAGGATAATTCCTCTCATGGGGTTTAATCTATCTGGAGGCGCAGGTTATTAACTTACTATGCTACATAAGAACACAACCCAAACCTACTCTAGATGCTTCACAATACACTACGAACCCACCTGAACCATCTGGAAGAGCTAAGACTAGAGCTGAGGTGAGTCGAGTCTTCAACTCCTAAAAACTCTTCTCGCAAGGATCTGACCACTGAAACTTGACTTTATTTTAAGTCAATCTGGACATAGGGGATACAATAGAAGAAAATCCCTAAAAAAACCATCTGTAATAGCCAGCCAAACCCAAGAAACTCCTAATATTTGATGGAGAGACAGGTCTGGGCCAGTTTTTTACTACTTCGGTCTTTTAAGGATCTACTCTAATGCCATCACCGAAAACGATATGGTCAAGGAATGCTACCGACCTTATCCAAAACTCGCACTTACTGAATTGGGCGAACAACTGATGATCTCTGAGGCTCTGAAACACAATTCTGAGATGGTCTGCATGATCACGCTCACTGCGGAAACAAACGAGAATGTCATCTATGAAAACTATGACAAAAATGTCCAAGTACTGCTTGAATACCAAGTTCATCAAGTCTATGAAATTTGCTGGGGCATTAGTAAGACCAAAGGACATGACTAAGTGTTGACACCCAATTTTGACTCTCCCTTTGTCCTTTAAATTACTTTTTCGGTGCTTCTTGGCCCTAAATAATTTTTAAAGAATTAAATAATAATTAGATTTGGTATTTTTGTTTCTATTTCTACAAGTTTTAATAAGATGGGAATTTTTTTTTATTTACAAAGCTATTTTAATAATTAAGCATTTGACATCACAATCACAAATTATATATATCTTTTGGTGGTCGCATTCGCATTTTTTCTAACTTATTTTGGGGCAGTATTGTGACCTTATAGGTATATTTTTATTACACAAAATATATTTTTATAAGATGTACATATATTTCATTATATTCTTATTTTTATGTATTCTTATCTTCATACACACACATATATATACATATATATACATATTTTATTAATAGAAAAGTCTCAAAATATTAAGTCGGATGTCTGTACAAATTATGTCTGCAATTTATATACGTTAAACTAATAATAGTTTTGAATAATTTTCAGAATATCAGGGAGCATCGATAAATTTAATTTCAATAGAAAAAGAGTATTCAGGCTAACAATAATCCAACTTTTTTATTTTACCTGAACCCAACTCCTATTTTATGAAATTTATCCAAGATCCTGAATATCATCCCAGTCAGTATAATTTCTATGCCTTCTTCGTCATTCCGCCTTAACGAATATAATTTGACCCGATCTGTCGATTTATTTTGAATACGAGGGATCTAGAATTTTCAAATGTTGATATATATATATATATATATATTATAATTTTCCCTTTTATGTATATTTTTGAAATTTGAATCGTCCGATCAGATATCGAAAGGATAAAAATAGTTATTCTAAAAATTGACTTTTCATATATTTATCCATATATATATAAATTTCTATTTTTATTATTTTTAAAGGGTAATCTCTTAAGATCGTCCGATCAAAAGATCGAACAGATCAAATCAATCCAAAATCACACGACTAGCGCAAATTAATCCAGTCCGTTAATTCTTCTTTCCTATCCGAGAGTCCCAAATTTTCAAACTTGTCCGATCAAAATTGAACGGGTCCAAAAAATGGTCTTTTCTTTTATTAACGACTCATGTGTATACATTTATCAGTATATATACATATTCTCTTATTTATCATTTTTATTGTTATTATTATTTCAGAACCTTCTGATCAAAAAATTGGACGGATCACAATTGGGTCAACAAATACACGTCCGTCCCTTTCTCAGGAATTAAATGCACCCAGCTGTTCCACAGAAAGGAGCATCGATACCTCCCCATCATCTTTCCTAAAGTAGGACCAAACCGCCCCTCCCTTCTCCCTTCTCCCTTCTCCCTTCTCTTCTCTACCTATCTCCTCCACCCCTAAGCCATGAGAACCCTAATTCTTCATAGCCTGCCGCCGCTCAGCTTTACTGCCAAAAATCTCCCAATTATACACCGTTCAACCCATGAAATCGAAAGAAGCAGGGGAGGACAGTCCCCAAATGATGTTACAGCTTATTTTTGATTTCAAATCCGCATCTTGATGCCCGAAAATCACCAAAATGGAGGTCTAAAGGCCGTGAAATTTGGTTTTCTAATGGGTATTTTCTTCATAGGGAGTTTCGCCCATTGGAACTCTTTTCTTACGTTTAAATCCGGTCTTTCACGTCTGGATTTTGTGTATAAATACCGATGCAAATATGGTTCAAAATCTAGAGGTTGGAGATTAAAGGAAAGTCGAACTACATTCACAAAAGTTTCCTAGAATAGTCACAAAAGGGGTTGTTGGTTTCTTCTCTTAAATTCGATGTTTGATCGAGTCCTGAAATTTGAGGTTTGGTTGCCAGAATACTTGACAAGAAGCCCGAGTTTGCCGCGCGATACAAGATTCCTGTTAGAGCTATCTCTATTTACTTGCGTTGGGCGTCTTGAGAAATATCCAATCGAGTCGCCGGAGAATCCTTTGTCGCTGAAGCCTCAGTTTCGCTGCCCCATACAAGGGAATAACACTGGTATGTTTGCTCTGTTTAGTGTTAAATGGGGTATTTGAAAGTATTGATGGTTTAAAGTTTCGAGTTTTTTTTTTTGTTAAATGATATTAGATGTTTTGTTCCGTTAGTTGCGAATAAGAACTCAAAAAAAATAGTAGTCTTTGAGTCGTTTGATGTATTTGGCGATAACGTTACTGACTATGGAGCTTCGCATTCCAAGATGTGTTGCTTAACAGACTATTTGGGGTCGTTTTGATATCGATTTGACTACATTAATGTGGTAAGGATCAATTGAATATATGTGTCTGACTGGCAACATGTCGACTGTTTCGTCTTGTCCCAAAGAGGTTCTCTAAAAGGTTTAAAATTTTGCAGAAGTTCGCTTTCGATCGCAGAATAATATAACTTCTTTCTTAGTTTTGAACACTTGAATATGATAATATATTGGTATTGTTTTGAAATAGCAAGATAACTCTTTACTTAAACATGATTTTGACCTCTAAATCAACGAGGGAAGCAGAGGGAAGAGGGAGTGGGGATGGAATAATCTTTTCATATCAAAATCTACAGATTTTGCTCATTACTCTTTCTGCCCCTTGTTATTTTACTTTTAAAAGGGGTTAAACAGATCTCTCTCCACTTGTCTCTGGGCAGCCGCTCTCGTTTCCTAGTCATTGATCAAAAGTTTCGGTGAACTCACGGTGCCAAAAGTTACCTATATTGCTGATTTCTGGGATTTAGGTATTGCTCCTGTAAATGTCGTTGAAGCAGCGCCACCCACTGCCTCCATTTCTTTGTTCTTTCTTTATTTTATGTTTCATCGGATAGCTCAATTATATTTTCTACGTGTGCTCATTGTGCATAACTGATTGGGTTGTATTTTTCTATTCGTAATTTCATTGTTAACCGAGAACATTGACTCCGACAGATTCGTACGGACATGGTTTCGTAGTCTATTAGTCGTGAATTCTTTCTTTGCATCTCTAGGCTATATTTGCAGCTTTGAATACACTTTAAAGTGTTTCTCATAGCCATCTTTGGTCATTGTGTTACTACAATGCTTCTGTTTTGGACCCCTTTTTAGGAATTACCTATTGATGATTTTATTTAGGTTACTTTTATTAAACTGGTGATGAACAAGATAATACAGAAGAGTGGCCAATGAAATTTAATTTAAGACCACATAACGTTCGGGATAAGATTTCCCTCGATTGAGGCCCTTTAACAAGAGGCGATTACTAGAAACCAACTTTAAAAGGTGAAATTGATGACGTCTTGTGGTCATGTACTTGGACGGCGAAATTGATGACGTCTTGTGGTCATGTACTTGGACGGCTAACGAGCAACCAGTATTCTTTACAACAACCTGATTTAATCACTCGCCTAAAATTTGTTTCAATATATTTGAGCCTCCTCAATCACACCTTTACGTATTTTCTTATATTTATATATACAAGGCTGTGAACATGTCTATTTGGTTTAAGATTTGCTGGTCATGTCCTTGATTTTTTTTAGTTTTGATGCAAGTCTAGTATGATCTCAAGCAATAAATTGAAAAGGTAGCTTCCTACACCTTATGGATGTTGTATCATGTCTATTTCTAAGACAAACCTTCTAATAATGAGTTTATGTGAGTTTATTTTC
>NC_061112.1:113099191-113158868 GCF_002878395.1 Capsicum annuum | reverse complement strand
GTCATTCATTTACTTAGTATCTATACTTGGTTCTAACTATACTTGTATATGTTATATCTTATCAGAATATCTATTCCTATCCAATTTTCTTTGTTATAACTTTAGTTTCATCTATTATTTAGAAAATTTATTTCAACCCACTTTTAATTATGATCCATCATTTGTGCTTTTAATCCACTAAAAACAAAATGATGTATATATACAAGCTAACGTGTGTGACCCTGTGACCCTTTTAGATTTCATAGGATTTCATCTTATTTAATGAATAAACTTCCTCATAATTCCAAGATTACACTTTCTTTTTTTAAAGAGATATATTTGCCCGATTTCATACATTATTAATAATATGTTCTCGTGGAATTATAAATCTCCTATTTTTCCACTCCACATATACATATCGCTTTCTAGATTCCCTCTTTCCTGTCTTTATATCTTGATACGTACATACATTCGATATTATATTGGTGCATTTTATATACCTCGAACCTTCCCCTCTCAAAATAACAAAAGTATTTTATCACTATTTTAACCAAATAACGAAATAGAAGTTTTCCTCTTTTTAGGTACTTTTCTAAATTAAGCGTAAGGACTATCTTCGGATACGCTTTGAGGGGTGCTTAACACCTTCCCTTCGAGTAATCAAAACCCTTACTTAGAATCTCTAACTATTTTCAAAAGACCAAAACAGAGTTTTTGACATAAAAATGGTTTTTCCTAATTTTCCTAAAAAGTTAGGTGGCGACTCTAAAATTTTTTTTCCTTTAATCCCAAGAGTCATGACACACCACCATACGTCGTGTGCTGTTTTAACCGGTTCGAAATAGGGCTCGACACTAAGATTTCAAAGTGACCATACCGAGTATGAAAGCTATTTTCGGAATATCATATTCTCTGACTCTGAGCTGATGATAGACAGATTTGAGGTCTATCTTAGAGAAATAGCTGGAACCCTGAAGTTGGTCAAACAAGTCATCGATTCTGGGAAGAGGATACTTGTTCTTGACCGTAACTTTATTGAGATGATGGTAATCAATACACATTCTAAAAGAACCATCTTTCTTTTGCACGAATAAGACTGGTGCGCCCCACGGGGACACATTGGGCCTGATGAATCCCTTATCTAAGTGATCCTTTAACTGCTCTTTCAATTCTTTAAGTTTCGCTAGTGCCATTTTTTATAGCGGAATAGATATAGGCTGAGTATCTAGAATAAGATCAATGCCAAAGTCTATTTCTCTTTCGGGAGAAATTCCTGGTAGATCTTCGGGAAAGATATTTGAATATTCATTCACAACTAGTTTTGATTCAAGACTGGGAGTTTCAAAGCTAGAGTCCTTAACATGAACAAGATGATAGACACATCCTCTAGATATCATTTTCCTAGCCCGAAGGTAGGAAACAAGATGACCTCTGAAAGCTGAAGTACTACCCCTCCACTCTAGGACAGGTTCATTCGAAAACTGAAACTGGATTATTCTGTTTCTACAGTTGACTGTGGCATAGAAGGAATGAATCCAATCCATGCCAAGAATGATATCAAAATTAGTCATCTCTAATTCGACTAAGTCTATTGAAGTGACTTTTTGAAATATCATGACCTGGCAGTTCCTGTATACCCGCCGGGCTATGATGGTTTTACTTACTGGGGTAGAGAATGAAAATGGCCCTGCTAGAATTTTTGGACTGACTTTGAAATCAACTGCTATATAGGGAGTAACAAAAAACAAGGAAGCTCCTGGATCTAGCAAAACCTAAACATGCACATGAAAGATCTGTAGCGTACCAGTAACCACATCAGGAGAATTTTTCTGATCTTGCCGAGACTATAGAGCATAAAGTCTATTTGGGCGTTGCCTACTAGTAGTACTGGAAGTAGCACCCTACTGATTTTGGCGACTAGACTAAGCTGAGGAACGGTTCTGCTGACCCTAAGGAACTGGCGGAGGACAGTCTCTGACTCTGTGGCCTGGCTTGCCACATCCAAAACAAATACCACTACCAGCTCTGCAAATACCCTGATGGTGCTTGCCACAAGTCTGGCGAAGAGGATAGGTACGGTTACTGCTAACACTGCCCTAAGACTTAGACCCTGACACTCTATATTTTTTACCATCCCTGAACTTAGGAGTTAGAGAACTATCTGAAGATGGAGCTGGAACTAATGACTTAGGACGAAATTGAGAATGTTTTTCTCCTTCTGATTTGGGCTGAGGAAAGTTAAAACTACATGTCCTTGCTCTCTTATTCTACTTCTCCCTCATCTTAATCTTTTGCTTATCTATCTACTGAGCATGAGTCATGAGCCTGGATAAAGTCATGTCACTATTCAACATCGCAGACCTACACTCATTTACCATACTATGATTCACCCCAGAAATAAACTTACTCATCTTGGCCCTGTTGTCTGCAACCACATAAGGGGCATATCTGGATAATTGAGTAAACTTAAGATAATACTCTTTCACTATCATTTTTCCCTGCCTGAGGTTGATAAATTCTAACACCTTAGCTTCTCTTAGCTCTTGGGGTAAGAATCTATCTAAGAATGCGATGAAAAACTCCTCCCATTCAATAGGCCCTGCATCATCTGCCCTTTTTGACTTCCACTGCTTGTACCAAGTGCGAGCAATATCCTGCAACTAATATGGAGCTAGCTCAACACTCTCACTAAAAGTAACCCCCATAATGTCTGTAACCTTCTGAACCTGATTGATGAATTCCTAAGGGTCCTCATCTGACTTAGACCCAAGAAAGGATGGAGAATTCATTCGGGTGAAGTCTCGAATCCTGGCTGCAGCTGAATTAGCTACTTGATTGGTCAGAATGGCAGCTGGTCATTCATTCTTAGCAGCAACTGACTGAGTAAGAGGAGTGAATGCAGCTCTGAACTCTGCATGAGAAACATGTTCGCCCAAAGGTTCTTCAGGATGAGGGGCTGACTGATTCCCATTTCTTCTTTTAGGAGGCATGTTCTGTAGAAAAAACGGAGAAACCGATTAGACTGAGAGATTAGATTGAGATTATAATCACTGGTACGACATGAGTACTGAATGAAGGGAAACTGTTTCTAAACATCTTATAGTCTCCTGCACATAAATGTTTCACGCAACACATCCATGCACAAGACTCTACTAGATATGACTTTTAGACTTCCTAGGACTCTATTGAACCTTAGGCTCTGATACCAAGTTTGTAACACCTCAAATCTGATACCCGGAATGCTACATGGTTCCCATGACCCCGAAGGACTACAAGCTAAACCATGACTGATATATGTACCTGTACACTGCATAACATCATGTAAAATACGGAAACATGAGCTGAAAGGCCATAAGGTTCAAAACTAAAAAATCACCATAGGACGTAACATCTGGAATGGAGTATAAATACCCAAAAAATAGCTGTCTAAACATACTATAGTATGAAAAGCCTCTAAAACATGACTGTCTGAATAAAGAAGTTAATGGGACATGTTCCCCCAACTAACTCTGACTATTGAAATAACTAAGTACTGAAATAATGAAATAACTAATCATATCATCCTCGAAGGATGAGGACTCACTGCTGACCGACTACTGTTATCTGGAATCTACTGATACTCTGGAGCTCGTGCCTCTGAACCTATGGTATAAAAAACCATAGCACAAATGCATCAGTACGATTGAATGTACTAGTATACAAGTGAGGTAGGTTGAATACAAGGGTTCACATATATTAACTATACTAGCTGACTGGGTAACATGAACGTGAAAATGCATGCATGAATCTATAATAACTGTAACTGAGTTCGTAATAACATGATTACTGAGCCTGAGTACTGATAACATGAGGTACCGATAACTTTATCACTGAAATAACTGATATTGTATGACTGTATCTGACAGTCTAGTTTCTGATGGAGCTAGCTGAGTTTTGTACTGTTCTAAGTTGACTGTATCTGACAGTCCTGAATTCTGTAGAACTATCTGAGTTTTGTAACTGAAAATGTAGAAAGTAGTCATCTAACTGACATACCCCAAATAATGCAATATAGTTGAGTTGGGGTCCAATTTATAACCCCAATTGGAAGGATGTCGATACCGCACCACTGGTAAGGACAATCTGTGAGTAACCCTCGTATAATAAGTAACTCTAGTGAGAACGGTGGGAACCCTTATATAACAGGTTAATCCACCTCATCTACCCTCATATAGCAGGCTATGATGTCTCAACCTACGCTGGCTATGTAGTTCTGGAAAGCAAGGATTGTTTCTAAGAATCACACCCTTAAATAACAGGTGATTTCCCATCCTTGGGTTCACTCGGTGCTAATTCCTACTCCCATCTGAATAGACACTGAACATGGATTACTGAACTAAATTAAATGAATTCCTTTGATTGACAGAATAGTACTAAGATTACTTGATTACTAAGCTTTCCTGAGTCACATGACTGACTGAATTCTATGGATTATGGCTTGATTGAGAATATCGTGAATACATGACACTAACTCTAGGTACACAACTATATTTTTTGGGTACAAGTACCTCCAGGACTCAATGGAAGAAAACTGACAAAGTACGACTTTCTTGAATACATGATCACATCAACAGTTCATAATATAATAAGTTGGAGAATTCATAAAGTACAAGTTCTAAAGCACCACAATGGACACACATATATCCATAATTCATTGACTAAGACATCTCATCAAACACTTGACATGCATGAACTTGTACATGAATGGGGATTTCATATTATTATACTAGTATGGCACTTTTCCTTTACATAGGAATTTAATCAAACACATGGGGAGCATACCTTGATTATACATTCATCAACACTTTTAATAATCATGGATATAATCATGGATACATCAATCAACTTGTAAATTGAACGGGGTTTATCTTAATTATTATGCAAATCTTCATATACTAGGGCCAATCATTGGAATATGTGATTTAAAACATGATTTAAAACCACACAACATCATGAACATGAATTTCAATTCAATTTAAATCATGAACATTCACAAATACCCAAATCTTGAATTTTGAAAAGAGATTCTTGAGCTTCATGGGTGAAAGAGACCCATGAATCAACACCTGACATACCTGGGTTGTGAGTTTCTTGAAGTTCTTGGACTTGAAGAATGAATCTCTTGGTTTCTTGAAGAAGGATTTGAATCTTGTTTCTTGGGGATTATTTTTGAGAGAAAACCCTAATTTGATGTTGTGAATGAATAATGGACTTATAAGCCTTGGTCTGATATAATTAGTGGTTAAAACGGGTGAAAAAGACTCAAATACCCTTTTAAAAATGACTTTAAAATAACTGAATGAGGTGTGAGACAGTGGGTGCGATGGTCCATCTCTAGGTCGATGGTCCGTCGGTCCTGACCATCGCACCTGGGCAGAATAGGGGTTCCCTGCCTCCCTTGCGACGGCATTGGGAGATGGTGTGTCGCTAGCTCGACGGTCCATCGAACTGGGCCATCGCTCTTAGTCAGACCGTGGTCTTACTACCTTACTGCGATGGCATGGGCGACAGTCCGTCGCTAGCTCGACGGTTGTACCTGGGCAGTTTGACTGCTTTCTGTATTTCGGCCATAACTTTCTCTTCCGATGTTGGATTTTGACGAAATTGGTATCTTTGAAAAGCTAATTTAATTTCTCACATGACGAAAAGTGAAAATATTAAAAATTTCACGTATACAAAAGAAATGGATTCATCCCTCAAAATAAGTTCTAACATTCTTGGAACGATTTTAAGCTAGGCAGAAGTATGGGGTATTACAGAATTTTATTGGGATATAGGTATTTATTTGTGTTGCAAAGGATGCTGGTCAAGTGATTTGACAGGGGAATAGTGAAGCATGTTGTCGTTACTAAGCTCTCTAATTCTTTCTCAACTAATGGTGTCCTGGATACTCAAGTTGGTTTCATGTGTTTCCTTTATCTAGGGTTGTGTAAGATCTGCAAATACTACCCTCCCCGGACCTCAGTTGTGGCTGTACCAGGTATGTTGTGGTTGTTGTATGGTAATTGCAATAACTTACATGTGTTCTACATGACACATCTTTTTTTCTATATTTAAAATAACGGAAGAAGAAAGTAAATCAGGTAGATAAATCAGCTCCACCCTCTCAACCAGGTAGAGACCAGAAGGTATTGTATGCCAACTGTAAACAACATAGAGTTTGCTATTTGAAATAAACCAAGGAATATGTAAATCAAAACACGAACAAGTACAAAAGACTGGTGATCAATGTTAAGTTGTTGATCATCGTGATTTTTGGGTGAAGGATAGCAAAGAAAAGGCAGGAGAATTGGAAAGCCAGCAGTTTGTACCAATGTAGCAATCCATCTGCTTTGTCCAACTTGTTCATAGTATACCCTGCCCAACAGAGTGCCCAAGAGTAAATAATGTAAAGATAAATACTTGAAGCCATAGTATGACTTTACTTGATTGAAGGTTGTTTTTTTTTTTGCATTTTCAGATAATTCTGCTCCTTGTGCTTCGTCAGCTATCGAGTGAAACAGGCCAACACAATAACAAAGAGATTTCAATCAACATTAACTTGTAATTCTTGTAAACACTTGTATCTCTATATACTTTCTTCAACATCTGGTAATTTTGCCCAGTTGTGATGACAAATACGAGCCCGTCTCATTTGGTTTTTTGTATTTTATTATTTTTGTCTAGATATTTGTGTTTTGCTTTTCTCTGAAATTTTTTATGGTTGGTATTTTCTTTTTTCTTGAAGGTACTCCAAAACTTTTTCTTGTGATTTTTGAAATGGTAAAAAGTTTGATTACCAAGATAGCTCCTGCCTCCTGGTAACAGGAACTGATGATTTCATGAGCTTGTGATTATTTTTAAAATTCATAAATACTATCAATAATTTTTGGATTGTGTATGATGTATTTTTTGGTATTACACCAGCTATTACCAAGATGTATCTGAAAGTATTTTTGTAATATTTTATCTATATCATACATGTACATGAAAATGTCATATTCCCCATGTTACTTTACACTTTATCAAGTAAATTGATTGTCTTAGACTTTATCTTCATTACCAGTACAAACACTGTAATAGAAAATTGTAAAAGTTACCTAACTCTCAATCCTTTTAGAGATAATTATTCTCTATCTCAATTTATTTTTCATAATTATCAAAAATTTCTGATTTAATACATACGAATATATCACATTCTTCCGAATACATCACATTTTTTGGATATGTTAATTTTTACATGAATATATTGCTTACTTTTACACAAATATATTTTATTCTTCCGTGATGAATTTAAGCTTATAAGTAAAAAATCATATCAAAATCTAATGTGTTGGGCCATGCTCAGCACGACCAATACCTATCTAGTTGTTATTAAATATAATTTATCACTCAATACATTAAATTTAAGAGTAATATAATAAAATTATTCTATTATTTTTTATTTTTTAACTTATGTGTCAAATTAATAATCAACAAATATTATTAAACGGTTGAACGAGAGAATCATTACATACAATATGCCCCATCTAACTGTGTTCGAAATAATTAATCTTTTTAATTACTACTAGACGTCTTGGAGGATAAACATAGATCCCCACTGTATGTTACTTAAAGTCAACCATTTAACACAGATAACCAATCTCCTTAATTACCTATTTTCTTCCTTCAATAATACTTATTTATCATAAATTTTGACAAAATTTTAATTCCATTTTTTTACATGGCATATCTAAGATTACAAGATTAAAGAGTATTTTGATACATTTGACATAATTTTAATTTAAAATCATAAAATTTAAAAGTTTTAATTCTTTGTTTTCTTAAATTCTATGTCAAGTCAAAATAGGTCTTCCTTCTTTAGACACAGGGAGTAATAAATTAACGCCTCAAAAAATACATTGAGTGGTAATAGTATTTAATAGTAAGGGTAAAATAGATAGAAAATGATAACTATCCATTGATTTTTTAAATATAAGTATTGTTAAAAATCTATTTTTAATACAGTGGACAAGTATTTTTGGACGCAAGGAATAATAGACCTGTTGATTGATAAATATAGATCTCTAATCTGTAATTGAATTCAACCATTTAACAAAATAATTAATCTCTTTAATTACTACTCTCTTTGTCTTTCTTATTTTGTCTATTATATCGAAAATAGATGTAAAACGATATTTATTCAATTTGAATAATTAATGAATAATTTAACTATCTTTATCCATTTGGAAAAGGGCCTAAAATGCCCTTCAATTATGTGAAATAGTGCAAAAACGTCATCCGTCAATCTATTGGGCCTAAAATATTATTCCTGTCTACCTATTGGGCCTAAAATATGCTTTTCATCTACCTATTGGGACTATTTTGCCTTTTTACTTAACAAATTAATTTAAAATGATGAAAAATTAATTTGTACACTATTTATTTGGTTAATGTAGTTCTCCAAAGAAGAGAAAGGAAAGCCTCAAGTTTATCTAAATCTGAGTTCAATACCATCTGTCTAGTTATGAACTATAATGTAAAAGTTCATTACTGCAAAACAGTTACAAGGGTTTCATACTGCTAAATCGTCGTGCTTTTCATTATTTGCATGTTAATAAATATTAGTTAGATGAAACAGAAAGTCGCGATCTCACTACAAGTTTGTGCGGCAGAATTTGAGAATACTGTGTGCTAAGCTTAATTGTTAGGTTATTAGTTTATCAGTGGTTGAAAATATGCAATACGTACTAAAACATTTTCATAGAAACATATGAGAATAAGCAAAATTGAGGTTGAGAGGTATACATAGGGAAGCTCTCTTGTTCACATCCTGATATGACTTACAAACAGAATTAAAATAATTAAACATAGTATCTCAGTCACCCACAACCTTGCATCTAAAAATACAAAAAAATGACGAGCAAAAGACTACAAATGGCATTATACGTTTTATCTTAAAGCTGATCCAGAAAGCATAGTCGTAGAATAATATCTAAACTAAGAGGTCATTTGATAGGAGGAATAAGGATAACTAATTTCAGGCTTAATTTAGAAGATGAGCTTATCCCATGTTTGATTGAGACAAAATGAATAGAATAACTCATCCCGAAATTGTAGTGTTTTTCTTATCCCACCTTGAGGATGCGATTAATAATCTTGAGATATCAGCGGATCGAGTTATTAGGTTTGGGTGGGTTGGAATTTTACGGAAAAGTTAATTATTTTAATTAAGTATTAGTTGGCAAATTAAAAAATTACGTCATTAATGAATTAGGGCTAAATTGATTTGTTAAATAAAAGGGAAAAATAGCCCTAATAGATAGATGAAAAGGGTTATTCAGGCCCAATAGGTAGATGAAAAGGGAATTTTAGACCCTTTTTCGTTATTCATTTAATCATTAGTTATTAATTACTACCATTACCTAATTGTCGACACGCAGATCAATGCGCCGCATCATTGGCATCGACACAATAGCCAACGCACCGCGTCAAATCCACATCAGTTCACTAAAAATTGCCACTAGGTTCCAAGGAAAATATTGACCGACGCAATGGCCGATGCGCCACGCCGAGATCGCGTCGATGCACTATTTTGGATTCTCAAATGTGGTTCAAACCAGGTCTGAAAAATTTAAAACTCGTTCGAGAATACCTACTGACATTCCTGATCATAAATCAATCTAAAGATCGATACTTGAAGGTCATGAGAGTCGTGAAATAGAGTTGCCAACTTACGAAGGCCAAAATAATACTGTCTGAATACTTAGCTAGAATTTTTTAAGTCTGGGACCCCTTAGCAAGATTAAAGACTGTGTTGAGCTTAGGATTTTACAGGGTCTTATAACATCTCCCCCTTGGGAATATTCATCCTCGAATGAGACTGATTAAATTGAGAATACTGATAGACTAGACTTAGACACTAAACATGCATAACTGAAGCATGATTTCATGACTGAAATTATTGATCTACTGAATTGTCATACTGAACATGCATATCTGATGCATAAGTGTATAGTTAAACATGATCCATGAATGCATGATTGTGATTACTAATAAGCTGAGTTTATATACTGAACATGCATGTCTGATGCATGAGTACATGACTGAATTGATTCATGAATGCATGTCTGAGTATGCAATGTTAATTGATACCAAGTTGGTATCTATATCTAAACATGAGACTGAGTAGTTCAAAGGGAAAACATTTACCTTGGGCTGAGTCTGAGTGTACAGAGAAGAGGTGGGGATACTTTGTCCGCATATTTACTTCTGCCTCCCAAGTAGCTCCCTCAACGGACTGATTCCACCAAAGAACTTTGACTAGAGGGATTTCTTTGTTCCTCAGTCTGCGACTCTAATAATCAAGAATTTCAACTGGGATCTCTTCATAAGAGAGGCTATTCTGGATATTTATGCCCTCTATAGAGACTACGACTGCTGGGTCACCTATGCATTTCTTAAGCAAGGAGACATGGAACACTGGATGTACTGAAGCTAAGTCCGAAGACAACTCAAGCTCGTACGCGCCCTTTCCGAAACGGCTAAGAATTCAGTAAGGACTGACATATCGAGGACTGAGTTTCCCCTTCTTGCCAAACCTTTTCACTCCTTTGATAGGAGATATTTTCGAATACACAAATTTTCCAATCTCAAACTCGAGATCCTTTCTACGCACATCTGCGTACGATTTCTGTCGGTACTAAGTTGTCTTAAGCCTTTCCCTGATCAACTGAACTTTCTCTAAGGTATCAAATACCAAGTCAGGCCCTACCACTGCGGTCTCACCAACTTCAAACCAACCAATGAGAGATATACACCTCCTTCCATAAAGCACCTCAAATAGAGCCATTTGAATGCTAGAATGATAACTGTTGTTATATGCGAATTCAATCAAAGACAAGTGGTCATCCCAACTACCTTTAAAGTCTATTGTACACCCTCACAACATATCTTCTAAAGTATGAATGGTCCTTTCTAATTGACCATCTATATGAGGATGAAAGGCTATATTGAGATGAACTTGGGTAGAAAAGACCCTTTTGGAATGCCTTCCAGAAATAAGAGGTGAACTGGGTAACTCTATCTGAGATAATGGACAACAAAATATCGTGCAATCTGACCAACTCCCTGATATAGAGTTTGGCGTAATCCTCAATTGAATAAGAGGTATGGACTGGTAGGAAATAAATTGATTTGATTATCCTGTCTATAATGACCCAACTGAATCATGCTGGTGACAAGTATGAGGCAAACCCATCACAAAGTCTATGTTCACTTCTTCCCACTTCTAGGTGGCAATACTGAACTTCTGCATGAACCTACTTGGCTTATGATGTTCTATATTAACCTCCTGACATGTTGAGCACTTAGCCACAAACTCTTCAATGTCTCTCTTCATCCCACTCCACCAATAGATCTCCCACAAATCACAGTACATCTTAGTGACCTCTGGATGAATAGAGTAGCGTGCACCATGCGCTTCTTCAAGAATTTATTGTCTCAAAGTATCTACACCTGGTACGCATAGCCAACCCTGGCAGCGCAACATACCATCTCCTCCTTGGGAGAAAACCTTTACTTTCTGATCTCTGACTGATTCGTTTAACTTAGCTAGACTGGGATCCTTATCCTGATTTTTCTTTAACTCTTAAACTAAGGATGATTCTAAACTACTTTGCACCCATACACTACCTTCTAATGAATCGACTAAGCGAACACTTAGTCGGGCAAGCTGATGAACTTCTAAACTAACTTCTTCTAACCATCCTCTACATGAGCAACACTACCCATAGATATTCTAGTGATAGCATTAGCCACTACAATGGCTTTACCCGGATGATACAGGACATTATGAAGTAGTCTTTCAACAACTTCAAACACCTTCTCTAATAAAGGTTTAGGTCTTTCTGAGAGAACACATACTGCAGGCTCTTATGGTCTGTGAACACATCAAAGTGCACACTATACAAATAGTGCCTTCAAATCTTTAAGGAAAATACTACTGCTGCTAACTCAAGATCATGAGTAGGATAGTTTTTTTCATGGGGCTTAAGCTGTCTAGAGGCGTAGGCTATGGCTATACCTCACTGCATCAAAACACACCCCAAACTGATTATGGAGGCATCACAATATACCACAAACCCATCTAAACCATCTGGTAGGGTCAAAACTGGACCTGTAGTGTGTCGAGTCTTCAAATCCTAAAAACTCTTTTCACAAGAATCTGACCACTGGAATTTGACTTTTTTTTGAGTCAATCTGGACATAGGGGATGAAATAGATGAAAATCCCTTAACAAATCATCGGTAATAGCTAGCTAAGCCCAAGAAACTCCTGATATCTTTTGGAGAGATGGGACTAGGCTAGTTTCTCACTGCTTCAGTTTTTTGGGGATCAGCTCTAATTCCATCACTGGAAATGATATGGCCAAGAAAGGCTATTGACCTTAGCCAAAATTAGCACTTACTGAATTTGGCGAATAACTGATGGTTTCTGAGAGTCTGTAATACTATTTTGAGATGGTTTGTATGATCATGCTCACTGCGGGAGTAGACAAGAATGTCATCTATGAAGACTATAATGAACATGTCCAAGTACTTCTTGAACACATAGTTCATCAAGTCCATGAAGGTAGTAGAGGCATTGGTAAGATCAAAAGACATGACTAAGAATTCAAAGTGACCACACCGAGTTCTAAAAGCTGTCTTTGGGATGTCACATTCTCTGACTCTGAGCTGATGATAGCCTGATCTGAGGTCTATCTTAGAAAAGTAACTGGTACCCTGAAGTTGGTTAAACAAGTAATCGATTCTAGGAAGTGAATACTTGTTCTTGATCGTGACTTTATTTAGCTGACGGTAGTCAATAGACATTCTGAGAGAACTATCTTTCTTACGCATGAATAAAACTGGTGTGCCCCATGGGGACACGCTGGGTCTGATAAATCCCTTATCTAGGCGGTTTTTTAATTGTTCTTCCATTTTTTTGAGTTCTACTGGAGCCATCCTATGTGGAAAAATAGATATGGGCTGAGTGTCTAGAAGATGGTTTATTTCGAAGTCGATTTCTCTTTTGAGAGGAACTCCGAGAGTAGGGGTTTCTAAACTAGAGTCCTGGACTTGAACGAGATGGTAGACATATCCCTTAGATATCATTTTTCTAGCCCGAAGGTAAGAAATAAGTTGACCCGTAAGTGCTGAAGTACTACCCCTCCACTTAAGGAAGGTTCATTCGGAAACTAAAACTGGACAATTCTATTTTTGCAGTCGACTGAGGAATAGCAAGAATGAAGCCAATCCATGCAGAGAATGACATCAAAATCAGTCATCTCTAATTCGACTAAGTCCGCTGAAGTGACTTTCTAAAATATCATAACCGAAAAGTTCCTGTATACCCATTGGGCTATGATAGATTTACCCACTGGGGTAGAGAATGAGAAAAGATCTGCTAGAATTTCATGATTGACTCCAAAATCGACGGCTATAAATGGATTAACAAAGGTAAACGAAGCTCCTGGATCTAGCAAAGCATAAATATGTAAATAAAAAACTTGTAACGTACCAGTGACCACATCAGGAGAACTTTCCTGATCCTGTTGGGACTGAAGAGCATAGAGTCTGTTAGAGCACTGCCTACTGATGGCACTGGAAGCGACACTCTACTTATTCGAGCGATCAAACTGAGCTGGGGGATGGTTATACCAATCATGAGAACCTGACTGGGATAATATGTGACTCTGTGGCCTGGCTTTCCACACTTGAAATACACATCACTGCCCACTCTGTAGATACCTTGGTGATTTCTGCCACATTTCTGACAAAGGAGATTGGTTCGAGCGCTGCTGACACTACCCTGGGGTTTAGGGCATGGTGCTTTATCTCTACTGACGGAGGACAGAGCTGGAAATAAGAATTTCATGTGGAACTAAGAACGGTTCCCACCCTCTGACTTAGGCTGAGCAAAGTTAAAGCTACTAATTTTTGCTCTCTTATTCTCCCTCTCCTTCTTTCTATTATTAGCCTCCTGTATCTGCTGAGCATGGACCATGAGCCTGGATATGTCCATCTCTTTAATCAACATCTTAGATCTGCTACCACATGAGGAGCGTATCTGGCTAATTGAGTAAACTTGAAAGAATACTCTTTCACTGTCATGTTTTCCTGCTTTATATTTATGAAGTCCAAAACCTTCGCTTCCCTCAAATCCACTGGGAAGAGCCTATCCAGAAAAGCAGTGGCAAACTCCTCCCATTCTATGGGCTCTGCATCTGCAGCCCTTTCTGTTTTCTACTGTTTGAACCATGAGTGGGCCACATCCTGCAACTGATTGCGGCCAACTTAGCACTCTCAACATCAGTCACTCCCATAATATCTGTAACTTTCTGCACCTAATCAAGAAACTCCTGAGGGTCCTCATCTGACTTAGACCCAGTAAAAAATGGAGGGTTTATTCGGGTGAAATCCTAAATCCTGACAGCAATAGTATTGGCCACTGGGTTGGCCAGAAAAGTAGTTGGACATTTATTCTGGGCTGCCACAGAATGAGCTAGGGTGGAGAAAGCTGCTCTAAATTTAGCTTGGGAGACATGTTCGTCCAGAGGATCTGGCGGACGGGTTGGGGTTTTGGCTGGTCTCCTATTTCCCTTTCCTTAGTCCTCTTTGAAGGCATATTCTATAAATTAAAGAGAAATTGGGATTGGACAGAGAGTTTAACTGGATCTTATGCTCACTCGCACGACATGAATACTGAAAGAAGGGAAACTTTTCCTAAAACACCTCCCAACCTCATGTCCATAAGTGTGGTACACAACACACCTACGCATAAGATTCTACTAGATGTGGCTTTCAGACTTTTGAGGACTCTGTTGAACCTTAGGCTCTGATACCAAGTTTGTAACGCCCCAAGTCTGTACCCTGAACGTTACACAATGCTCATAATCTCGAAGGACCACAAGCTAACCCATGACTGGTACCTGCTGCAATAACTGAATAGTAATACTTCAATTATGCATAAATTAGGCAAAAAACATGCCATAAGGTTTAATACTGTAATAAAACTGAATATGATATAACAATACCAAAACTAAACATATCTGTCTAAAAATACTCTAGTTTGAAAAGCCTCTAAACTATCTAAAGTGTAGAGTTGATGGGACAAGTCCCCAACTAACTTCGGCTACTAAAATAAACTAAAATGCTAAAATAATAATCATATCCTCAAACTATGAGGACTCACCGCTAACTCTGATTGCTGAAGTTATGAACTGCTAAGGGTGCTCGAGAGCCCGCGCGTCTAAACCTATAATATAAAATATCATAGCGCAAGAGAAAAGTATATGTCAGTACTTTGAATGTACTGGTATGCTAAGTGAGGTAGGTTTAAATGCATGCGTTCATAGACATGAACAATACTGACTGAATGACATGAATATAACTGAATGAAAATATATGCATAGATACGCAAACTGTAATTGAGATTGTAATAACACTGAATACTAAGTCTGAATACTGATTAACTGATATCTGAGTATACTGATACCGAATTACTAATAAATGAATGACTGTATCTGACAGTCATGATTCTATAGAACTATATTGAGTTTCATACTGAACTGAGTAACTGTATCTGATAGTCCTAAATCTGTAGAACTAAACTAAGTTTTATTTTAAGACTAGAATTGAAACTGAGACTGTGGGAAGTAATCATCTAACCGATATGCCCCTCTCTGAACTGATTGAAATCCAACCTATATCCCAATTGAAAGGGTGTCAGTACCGTGCCATGGGTAAATACAAGCTAAGTCACCCTCATCTGGAAAGTGCTCTGAATGAGAATAGTGGTACCCTCAACTGACAAGTAGATCACCTCATCAACCCTCAACTAGTATACTGGCTATATAGTTCTGGAACATAAGGACTATTTTTAAGGATCACACCCTCTACTGGCAAGTGAGCCCCCATCCATGGGTTCACTCGGTGCTGAATCCTAATCCCAACTGAATAGACACTGAATTGATTTCTAGTTTTTACTAGGCTTGACTGAGCTATTACTAATTATACTGTCTAACTAAACTGAACTGAGTTCACTGAGTTTCATTGACTAACGAAATACTATTGAATTCCGTTAACTGACTGAATTTACTGAGGTTTGAACTGAATACTGAACTAGAATGGACTGATACTGTCTACTGAGTCTTTCCTTAGTTCTGTAACTGACTGAGAGTACTACTGATCATGACATGATTGATACTATCCTAAGACTGACCACGGCTCTAGGTACTCAGCTAAATTATCGGGTATTAAATACCCCCAGGACTCGATAGCATAAATTATAAGATATGGCATAATTTTTGAAATATGATAAATAACTACTAGATCATCATTCATTCATTAGGACATTCTAGCAAGCACTTGCATGACATGAACTTGAATACATACTAACATGATATAATTTCATTATTTAGTTCTCATGAAAAACCCATCAAACACTTGGAAAGCATTGTATATGCACATAGTATAAAGCAACACATGAACATCACAATTTCAAGGCTTTAACATGAATTCACATGATACTACATACATAGTAATTGTTCTTACATAAATCTTGCACTTAATCATGGAATAGAAATCCAATCAATATTATAATCATGAATACACTTGAATCCAAATCTTGGAAAGCATGAAATCAAGTTACTTAAAGTTTAAAAGAGTTTCTTGGACTCCAAGGGTGGAAGGAACCCTTGGATGAACACTTGACATACCTTAGTGCTTGAATTCTGAAAGATTGGTGGTGGTTTCTTGAGTTCTTGATTTGAAATTGATCCCCCTAGCGCTTCTGTTCTTGAAATAATGAATAAATTTAGCCTATAAAGGGGCTTAATCTCATGTTTGGGGGGCTTAAGGTTGTGGAAAAAGACCCAAATACCCCTAAGGACGTGGCTTTTTAATGACTGAAAACCGAACTATTGATGCACAGACCGATGTGCCATATTATTGGCATCGATGTGATAGCCAATGCATCGTATTGATTCCACGTCAGTTCACTGAAAATTACCACTGAGGGCCAAGGAAAATATTGATCAATGTGATGGCCGATGCGCCACACCGAGATCGCATCGATGCACTATTTTGCATTTCTAAACGTGATTTAAACGAGGTTCAAAAAATCCAAAACTCATCCAAAAATACAACTAACATTTCTGATCATGAATCAATCTAAAAATTGATACTTTAAAGTCATAAGAGTCATGAAATAGAGTTGCCAACTTAGAAGGCCAAAATAATACTAAGTCTGAATACTTAGCTAGAATTTTCTAAGTCTGGGACCCTTAGCAAACTTAAAATACTGTGTTGAGCTTAGGATTTTACGATGTCTTATAGAGAGATGGTGAAGATGGTGATGAAGTAGTGCAAAAACCTGTGAGAAGAAAGAACAAAAAAAATAGAGAATTTTTTTATGATGCTTGTGAAAAAATTGTTAGGGAATTAGGGTTGGTTTTTTCAAGTGTAAAGGAGTTTAGGCTGGCAGTAACCAGATATGCAATTCAAGAAAAGATTCAAATTAAAAAGTATGTGAATGAGCCTTCTAGAGTTAGAGAGAGGTGTTGCAAAGACATTTGTCCTTGGTTGTTGTGTGCTAGCAAGGATAAGAGTTGTGGGGATTTTATTGTCAAAAGATAAAACCCTATTCATATTTGTTTGAGATCAACTTTTAACTATCTTTGCAACTCTAAGATTCTGGCAAGTAAGTATAAAGATAGAATTAGTCAATATCCAAACATTAGAGTTGTCCAGTTATAGGAGATTATTAGAAAGGAGTTGGATATCTATGTTGGTGCAGCAACTGTGAAAATAGCTAGGTCTAGAGTGCTACAAGATATTATGGGTGGTCACATTATGGAGTATGGTAAGATTTTTTATAACGGGGATGAGATTTTGAAGACTAATCCAGGTAGCACTTGTGTTGTCAAAGTTGGAGATGCTGATGAGACTGGACAGTTAATCTTTTAGGGGTTTTATGTATGCTTTCATGCTTTAAAGAAAGAATTATTTAGAGGTGCTAAAAGGTTGATTAATTTGGATGGTTGTTTCCTCAAAGGTGTGTTGTAACACCCCAACTTAGGAAGGAGTCCCACATCGACAAAACACACGAGGGATACTGGGTATATAAGTAAGAAAGCCTTACTCCCAAGTGACGCATTTTAAAGCCATGTGGGCCTGGGCCTAGAGCGGCATTATCACTAGTGGGTTGGGACGTGATAGGGGTATCTCGGGCCTTCTTAGTTCGGGATGCCCATCTCAGCCAGGGGCCCGGCTCGGGTCATGATAGAATGGTATCAGAGCCGCTCCTATGTCAGCTCGATCTATGTGGGCCAAAGTTCAAACTGAGTATAGGTAAATCCCGGTAAGGTAGGGCAAACCGCAGTCCTAAATATAGGCAAATCCCATTCGTTAGGGCAAACCTCAACGAGGACACTGAGTCCATAGGAGGGGTATATAACACCCTAACTTAGGAAGGAGTCCCACATCGGCAAAACACAGGAGGGATACTGGGTATATAAGTAAGAAATCATTACTCCCTAGTGACACATTTTAAAGCTGTGGGCCTTGACCCAAAGCGGAAAATATCACTAGTGGGTTGGGGAGTTAGAGAGTTATCTCGGGCCTTCATGGTTTAGGATGCCCATCGCGGCTAGGGCCCCGGCTTGGGTCGTGACATGTATGCTAAGGTCGAATGTTGGTGGCTGTTTGCAGAGATAGAAACATCCAAATATTATTTATTGCCTGGGTAGTTATTGAGGTTGAGAATCAATTTACATGGGGTTGATTTGTTGAACTGCTGAAGAATGACCTTGAGCTTGGAGAAGGTCATCAATTGAGCATCATATTTGATATGCAAAATATATGACTCTATTCTTAACAACTATTTTTTTAACAACTGCTGGTAGATTAATATGATTATTTTGTTTTGTTAGGGACTTGAAATAGATGTAAAAGAGCAGCTGCCACTGGTTGAACACAGAAAATGTGCAAGAAATGTTCTTGCTGATTGGTCTAAACTTTGGAAAGGTATAGAAAGAAGAAAAGTATTTTGGAAGATTGCAAAATCCACATTTGAAGTAGAATTGAAGGTGAATATGGAAGAAATGAAGATGTTTGGGAGGGATTGTTTAGATGATCTTTTGTGGTATAATTTGGAGACATGGTGCAAAAGATACTTTGAAGAGCATTGCAAATATGATGTTATGGACAATAATATGGCAGAGAGTTTTAATGCATGGGTACTTCCTGCAAGGTTCAAAACAATCATCACAATACTTGAGGAGATTAGGGTGAAAATGATGAAAAGAATTGGTGAGTTGAGACAGTTTTTAAATACTTGGATCACTGATATTTCTCTCATGGCTTTGAAGATTTTACAAGAAGATATTGACAATTCAATGTAGTGCGATTTGTCTTGGAATGGGGAAAGAGGTTTTGATATTGTTGACAAGGGTTGTACTCATACTGTTGACATTGTTAGTAGGAGCTACAGTTGTAAAGCTTGGCAGCTTAGGGGTATTCCTTGTCCTCATGGTGTTGCTGCCTTTCACCACAAGGAATATGAGCCCATTAATTTTGTGGACACCTATTATCATAAGGATACCTACCTCATCACATATGCTCATTTTATTCAGCCAATGAATAATATGAAAATATGTCCAACATCTAATAATCCTACTGTGAAGCCACCAAAGATTAGGAAGCTGTCTGGAAGACCACATAAAATTAGAAGAAGGGAGGCTAATGAAAGTAGAAAAACTGGAAAACTTAGCAAATGTGGTACTGTAATTACTTGTAGCAAATGTGGTACACAGGGACATAATAAAAGAACATGTCCTACAAGAGATCAACTTGGTATAAGTCAATCAGCTGGAACATCTTCTCAGGCATAGGTATTTTCATAATCATTATCTAATATGCATTCTGTTAAGTGCAAGGACTAATCTCTTAAAACACAGGTTGGAGCTTCTACTGGTAGAGGAAGAGGGAGAGCAAAGGGCAATGGTTCAAGTCATGCAGCTGGAATATCTTACCAGCAAGAGGTATATTTATTTATTTGTTAGTATCAAAATATTTTTAAGTATGTGTACTAATATCTCAATAATCAGGCCACCACAAATATTACAAGTGCTACTAGAGGTAAAGGTAGAGAAAAAAGCAGTGATTCATGTGTTCCAAACATCTCAAGTGGTCGAGGAAGTAGTAGTGGGAGAGAAAGAGGAATGACTCAAGAGAGCCAAATCAGTTCTGCCAGTGGAAGGGGTATAGAAAGGGGTGTGTCTCCTCAAAGGCAAGACCATGAGAACAACAGTGAAGGACATACAAGATCTTTTAAAAGGCCAAGGATGGTGGGTATTGGAATATACCAAGCTGAAGGCTTTACTACTCTTAATGTAAGTAGTTTGTATAATTTTTGTTTATGCATCTTGGAATTTCTGAAGATTTCCTTATAATTTCTGTAATTTATTTGTGCAGCCTGGAATGCCAAGTAGAAGAGTCATTAGCACTGGTGCAAAGGCCACGAAAAGATTTGTGTTGTGACTGGTGATATTGGTTATACACCAAGACAAGGATTCAAATGGAAAGGGAAGTCGGCTATTACCAATAGCAAACTTGAAAAAATGAGAGCTGTAAAGGTTATTCAAATGAGGTATGCAACTGCTGCCAAAACTCAAAGCAAAAACATTTCAACTAGGAAGGCTTATGTGCCATGGAAGTAGGACATCTTGCTGATATGATATGTAAATTTTGATAGAGATTGTTGATATTGTCACAAACAATTAGTTTTTGTATGTTTTGTTGATGGTGATTGCATTTTGATCTTATTTTGTAGCAATTAAACAATGTTTTGGGCAGTTTGTTTTGTTAGGTACCTTCAGGTGTTAAGGTATGTTTTGTTAGGTACTAAACAAAACAAGCTTTGTTGTTCAAATTGAAACAATGAATGTGTTGAAATGAAGTCCTCATTTTCTCTCATTATGATTGTCTTGTTAGTCTATTCACTGCACATTACGTTTTGAATGCTCACAAATGTCATCAATATTACAATATATTGATACAAAATAGATTGCATAGGTGTTACACAATATATTAATACAAAATAGATTACATCTTGGTAAGCAACTACTATTCCGACAAGAGAAAAGACGAACACTTAGTGTTACAAAACCAATCAAAATTTCATCTTGTTAAGCAACTACTATTCCGATAAGAGAAAAGCCGAACACTGTTTTGTAGAACAAGAGAATGACTATGACAATTTCAATTGCACACAGCTACATTTATCATCTGTTCTCTTGGTAATGCTAGTCCAAAATAGAAAAAAACAGTACGACAATCATGACGAGCTTCCAATTACAACATTTAATCTTCTTCTCCTTCTTCACCACTCATTTGCCATTACTTTCATAAAATGTCAATGCTTCTTCCAACTCCTTGATTCTCTTCGCCAATCTCGGAATAACTATCTTCGATCGTAAATCAGTCTTTTTTGGGTCCGACCATCTACGGAAGTTGCATGATTTCTCTTAAAAGGGGCCATAAACAAATCAATTAAACAAAAATAAGAGGAAAAATAAGAAAATATGTATAGGACATACACGATAGCGTGGACAAGATCAAAATCTTCTAGCTGGATTTTCCTCCGACCATGACGTTTCGCATTTTTACACACAACATGGGATCGTTCTCGTCATTACAAATTCGATTCAAGATTTCATTTGACGTTATAAAACTATTTTCGGCAAACACCTAATCACAAAATTTAACACGATTTCAAAAAAATTAAAAAAATTAAGACAAAATTAAAGCTTTTAGGACTGATTTTCTTTAGAAATTACAACATAAATGGAAACATCTTACCTTTTAAGGTTGATTTTGTTGACCAAAAAATTAGAAAGAGAGACAAAAAAAATCTTCAAAATAGCCAACGGCTATGTTAATGGCAAGGAGTTTCGTGGTTTTAAAGTGGAGAATAAGAAGGAAATTTAATTTTTTTGAATAATTAATTGACACGTGACAAATTTTAATTGGTGAACTAAATCACATTTAATGGTTCACGCGTCTGGCATGCGTGACTACACGCAGAGCCAAAAATTAAGTCAAAATGGTGTATTTACAAGAGATTAAATAAGAATCGTGGGGTAATAGGTGGTATCTAAAGTTTAAGTATCTTTTTGAAAAATTCGGACAACAACAGGGGGTATTTAAGTATTTTCTCCTACTAAATTAAGAAAGCATTAATTAAAAAAATTCATATTATCCTTGCAATTAATTCTTTTTGAAAGTGTTCACACTTGTTTGTAAACTTTTCAAAAAGTTTTTAAATAAATAAACTAGTAAAAGGGTGAAAATTATTTTCCTTCCCCAACTTTGCCTTAAAAATCAAACTTCACCCTCAACTTTAAACAATAGTCATACTCCCGCCCTTTATCCTAACTAAAATTTTAAAATACCTATTGTAACATCTCATCATCAACTTTCTTTTTTACTTCTTTAAAATCATTGTATTTTTATTTTAAAAAATTCATGTAACAAATTTTTCATAAAAACATGAACGTTATCTTATGGGCAACAAAAAGTAAGAAATATTAATTAAGTATATAAGCTAATGATGATCTATACTGAAATAAATTAGCATAATAAGGAAATTAGTTTTATTAATAATAATCAAAATCTAATATTATTTTACAATTGAAAATAATAAGTAATATTAACTTTATAAACATATTTTAATGCAGAAAATACAAAATAACGAATAAAAATAAGGTCGAATTTTTAAAGATTAGATTTATTTAGATAAATTATAATTTATGTAATACTCTATCTATCACAACTCATTTATTTATATATACAATAGATAATATCATTTCTTATTACTTGACCCTCGTACTAAAAATAGTTGTTTTAATTTACTTGTTCAATTTATGAAATCAAGAAATTGTATTATTTTTTTCTACCCTTAGTATAAATAACTACATAATATAATAGTATGGACAAATTTAAAGTTTTAAGGTATCATTAATAAGGTTAATTTAGTAAAATACACTTCTAAATAAAATTTTCTTAAGGGTTGTGTCATGTCAACAAAAGTCAAGTAATATGAAACAGATGTAGTAAAAATATTGGTGAAACACAAATACGTACGCACACGCATGTACATACATATATACACACTTAGGGGTGCTTGGTTGGGAACAGGTTATTTCAGAATTAGTTATCCGAAAATAAGTTGTATTAGCATGTATATGTGATAAGGTATCTTATTACTGTGGTATAAATGGTGGGATTAATAATTTCGAGACTAACTAATACATGTAACTAAATGCAGGATAAAATAATCATGATTTTATCACGAAATTATTATAATTATACCTCATACCAAACGACTCTTTAATACATGTAATATTGAAATAATGATCTTAAAAAATAACATAAATTTATGACAAATTTATAAAAATGTACTTATAATGATAATAAAATTAAATAAAATGCTATAAATATCTAGGTTAAAAATATATCTTATATATATAATATAAAGATGTAATAAATAAATATATGATTAAAATTACAAGGGCAAAATGGACAATGCATAGGATAAAGGGGGAAGTATAATTATTGTTCAATGTTGAGGGGGTTTAATTTTTAAACCAAAATTGAGGGGTGAAAATGATTTTCACCCATTAGTAAAATTACTTTTCGATTTATTATTTCTTAAAAAGAGTGTAAAAAGAAAAATGACCAATCAATATGAAATGGAGATAGTATATATAGATCTCCAATCTATTTTAATTAAATTCAATCATTTAACAAAAAATAATCAATCGCTTTGATTGCTCCGTTTAGCAGTAGTTGTCCACTATTGACTTGACATACAAATTAGAAACAGTAACTGACAAATGCAATTTTTGCAGGTCGAAGATTTAGAAAGGTATTGAGTAATGATTATTGACTATAACTAATAACTAAGGATCAAATTGGTGGAAAAAAAATAGATTATTCATTAATTTTTTTAAATTGCACAAATATTATTAAACATTATGGCACTTTCAACCCACCGAAATGAAAGGTATTATAAAAAACAACTAAAGATGGATGAATAGAGTACTAGACCTCTTGGTTGATAAATACAAATCCCTAGTCTATGTTAATTAAATTCAATCATTTAACACAAATAATTAATCTCTTTAATTACTATTTTCTTCGTTCAACAATATTTGCTAATCATTAACTTAACATACATATTAAGAAACAACAAAAAATAAAGGTAACTTTTTTTATATCACCTTTTAAATAAATATATATATATATAATATAAAGAAATCTAATAGAGAAGGTGATGTGGCACCCCTCAATGACCTCTATTCTAATTTTTTTCTTTATTTTTTTCACATTTTCATCTCAAATTTTTTTCTAAAAATCAAAATTAAAATTATGATAAATTATTCTAAAATTGTCCATATTTATTAGTCAATTAAAATTAAGATGCATTGATGATTCTAAAATTTTAATACAATGTAAATGAGTTTCTCTCAATTAAGGTGAGAGATGAAACATATTGTAACAATTGATAAGAAGTTGAATGGGGTCTTGAATGTGATTGGAGAATATGAAAAAACTTTTTTATCATTTAATTTTGAAAATTACTATATAAACATACTAATTCACCATATGCTTCTACATGTATGCAATTGTTCATATGAGTTATATCACACTAGTAAGTATACTCGTGCTTCGCACGGTTATTGAACACATTAAAAGAAGTTTATGTCTAAATAGAGATTTGCAAACACTTCTACTAATTAACCTTTTGATGGATATAATAAGAAAAATGAATATAAAACACCTATCACTAAGTATTAAATTATCTAAGATTTTGCTTTTTATTTTTTCAAAGAAGAATCAAGAATTTAAGCATATTTCTAATATGTTTCAATATATGAAATTTCCTAGGGCCCTAGCTTTATTTGAGTAATTATGGAATGGTATGTTCTTCTCTTTTGCTCTTTCTTCTACATTGTTAGTCCTCCCAACGTCACAAGTTTAATTTGACAATAATGTAAAAATAACCTTTTAGTGACTATATTTTCATAGAAAAGTTTATGGCTTGATTTAATTTTCAATCTCCGCCTCTTGCATCACAAAGACCGGATCTCATAGCCAGTATATAGTTAATTTTGTTCCTATTCACTTCTTAAAGATTAATTGCATAGTGCTTATTCACTTGTAATAGTCACCATTAATGAGGAATACAAATAGAATTCTTTGCTTTTGTTTAATGACCAACATGAGTGATATATTAAAATAATTTTAATCTTTTATTATAGTAAAATGAATTAAAATAGGTGAAAAAGGCCCCCCAACAGAGAAAAAAATAAATATAATTAATGATCATAGAGAGGTGTCATATTATGTTATTTATGTTTCTCTTTTTTATTTAAAACACAGTTCTATGATCACTAAAACTTTATCATTTTATTTTGTCATTTGAAATATCATAAATTGGTTATAAACCAAACCGACGAACCAAATCAAACCGAGAAAAAAATTGACTTATGGTTTGATTTGGTTGGTTTGGCGTTAGAAAAAATAGATCATTCTTGATTTGGTTTGGTGTTAACCAAAAAATATTCAAACCGAACCCGAATTAAACCGATATTTTATATATATATATACACACACACATATACATACATACATAATTTTAATCTTTTATACCTAAAATATTAATTATAATTTATTTTTTAATTAGTTTTAGTAATTTTCAATATTTGAAAGTAAATGTAGATATATATTCAGATTAGGATCTTTAAATTGTAATATTTGTCTATTAATTGCTAATTAAATGATTCAAAATTCAATATAAACTAAAACCTAAACTTTTCACTCTTCATCTTATTTTTTAGTTTCAAGAGAGTTTTTCACTCCTCATTTTTTTAAAATTATGATTTTTCATTAGCACATGAGTGAAAACATATTTGATCTAGTCTTCAATCACAATATAATTGTAAAAACTAATGATTATAAAAAACAAAAATAATTCAAAAAAATCAAAAGAACTGACTAAAATCTAGACTGAAAAAAACCAATTTCATATTGGTTTAATTTGGTTTATAGTTTTGATAAACTGACATGATTGGTTTGATTTTTTTTTTAATAAAAATTAAACCAACCAGACCTATACCAGTAACCATACATTAACTCCACATTCTCATCAAAGTAGAAATCATCGCCAACCTCATCTAGATCTTCCCTCAAATAATATGTATAAAAAAGTAATTACATAATTTCATACATATAAATATAAAATCAATTAATAATATGCTAGCCATACTTTAATGAAATCTAGCATAAGCTATCCTTGCAGTGTCATCCTATAAAACTCTGCCTTAATTCTTTTTCCCATTCATGATTCATGATTCATATTTCATAACTGTCCACTCCACTTCTTCCTATAAAGCTCGTCTACATATTCTGAGCCATTGCAATAATTTACACGTATAGCAGAAGAGAAAACACATTGAAAAATAAGTTTCATCTAAAGTTCATTAGTCATCCTACAAAGAATATACCCACTGTTAGCTATAATATACCTCACTTATCCTTTGTATTTATTTGGTCTTCCATCACCATGAGGCACCACTTAGGAACTCCAAATTTATTGCAAATATTTCTTAATCATAGAACTTTCTGAGATTCCTCTTAACATCTTCAAGTATAGCTTCTTGATTGAGAACTTGTCAATACTAAGAAACTCCAGATTGTATCCTGCTTCTACTAAGAACTTCTTGGACATCATTATCTTTTGTAGAGCAAACATTTTATCTGAGAGCACAAGCATTATTAAAAGGATAAGCACCAAACTATAGATTGGCCTCTATAAGCAAATCGCTTTCTTAAGAACATGGAAGATATTTTCTCATATTTTTAAAAATAATTCAAACTCTTCTTAGACAAACATTAATCATATGTATACACAATTTTCTTTAGTTAGTGATTGGACCAGATCGATTGTTAGCAAATTTGTCATTGTATTTACATGTTTCTCGGACAATTGACTCACTTACTGCTACAACACTTGTCCTTTTGACTTAATGAAATCACTTAATTCTCTCTCCAAATACTATGGTAAACCACTCCTTTCATGGGGGTCACAACTCACAAGTAACTTGCAAGCTTGAACCTCCAAAAAGTTAATAAGCAACACACACTAAAATATAACCAATGCAACAATTCTTATAAATTTTTCACAAAAGTTATACTCTATTGTCATTCAACTCTAACATAAACACATGACTAATTTATGATAAATCATAGATTCAAAATTTAGAACACGATTTAATTTAGTTTCAAAGTAAAAAAGTCATTTTTAATTATGTAACTAAGATTCATAAACTAAACATTTTTTAACATAATCAAGCTAAGTTATTTAAAACATAAAAGACAGTAAGCAAGTCATGATTTTTGACAACCACAAGTTCAAAATTCTCCGCATTTACTCTTTTCATAAAGATACATCACATGCATCCTCCCATTAAAAAGATGGGGATGAAACGGAAGATGAAAGAACAGTTATAAGAGAACATCTTCAAACAACCTAAGGTATTGGTGACCTGTAGCACAATTTTTGGCAAACATGGACCGTTATTTCTTTCCAACACTTCACACCTTAATCTGTAACCTGCAGCAGGCCTAAGAAATGTCCAGTTTCTGAATACCATGAATCACATTAAGAGTTTTATATTCAAGTGGGTCAAAAATCAAATAGTTGACTAACAGATGATTCTATGAAAAACTCATGTGATGTGTTAGTCTAAAAAAAGATAGATTATTTTTAAAATGTACAAATATTTGGCTATACAAAAGAATCTTGGCTAGAAATAGACAACGCTCAAATGTATCATCTTCTAAAATGATGTCTTTACATGAAGAACATCATCCAAAATAAAATCTCACCATTATTTAAGTCTTTGAAAGAATCCTCAAAGTGATGATCTTGTTCTGCAGAAGGCCCTGTTTCTGGTGGCATATTGTCAACCTGCGAATGATGTATGAATGAAAAAATATAAAAATCAGAATTATAACTCCCAGAATGATGTATCAAATGTAGTATGTAATGGTAAAAAGTGAATAGACTTGCCTGTTGATCCATTTCAGTTGATTCAAAATCCTCAACAGCTGTTTCAATGATATAATTGGTTGTATCATCATTTTTTTCTTGAGCTTGAAGAGAAGGTACTGTTTCTGCAAGAACCTCCCCATCCTGTATTTGCAATCAAGGAATGTGAAAAGCATTCCAAACAACTGTATGTTAAGTCCAAATTGAAGAAGAAGAAGCGAAAAAATAAAATAGAAGAGCAATAAGAGATGGTCATTTAACTGATATTTTTGTGTGATGTCTAGTGGGTAAAGAGAGATTTTATTTTGGAAAAAAATGACTATTTGTTTTCTCATTTACTGCTTCAATTCGTTGCCCTCACAAGTCAAACTACTCATTGTCCTAGCCATAATATTACAACAATAAATAATAGGCTTTTCAACTCTTTCTCAACTTAACTACAACCATTATTAATATTTTTAATGACACTGAATGAATAGAGTAGGATATTGCTAATTCTGTAATTTGAAAATAAGTAAAAGATAGAAAAACCTCAAAAAAAAGAAAAAAGATAAATAGGAATGATAGTCATAGAGAGGTGTCACATCATTCTTGTCTTATTTCTCCTTTATATATATACTACTAAATTTATCCGTGCTTCGCGCGGTGATAAGAAAATCAAATATAGTCTTTTGACAACTTGGGTAAAACTTGTGGAGGGATAGGAGTATACAAAACTCTTTGTTAGACAGTTTTGCCTTGCCTCATCTTCCCCATAAATTTTTGTTAAAAGTCAATATTCATTAATTAATAAATCTCTTAGATAACTTGTAAAAAGTATATTAACAATAAGACATTCATGTTTAATTTGTACTTTTAATGATTAGTGATATAAGTTAAAATCTCATTCACTTGAAAATAAAAACTTCAAATATAACACCCTAGCTTCACCTAAATGAAATGACTCCTCCATCTCACTAACAAAAAGATGAGGTCACGACATTGAATTTAACAATACGAAATTAATAAAATCATCTATAGGCAAATAACATTACCAAAATCTTTTAAAAAATAAAATAAAAAAATCTGATTTATGCACTTTATACTAAAAAGTCTTGAAGGTTAGGCACCATTGATATTATACTGATTCTAAAAACTTGAGAAAATGAAATTTTAAAAATAAGTACTACACTACAGAAAGCTTTAAGGAATTCTTACTTTAATCACTATTTTCTTCTCCATCATTTCAACCGTCATACTTGTTCAGATTCAATTCAACGACAACCAAGCCTCTCGTATCTTTTCAACAGAACTGCAACACTCAAATTGACATTGTTGATGGATGGTTCTTGGAAAAAAAATTAGTTCGGATATAATTATTTGTATAGAGAGTACTTAGAGATACCAAAAATCCAACCTAAATTCAAGCAGTAGTCAAGAATTTTTAACAAACAACCAACGACTAACAAACATCTTGCCTTAGTACTATTATCAATATGGATCTATTAGTGAGTAACTAAATAAATGAACAACAACAATAACATATTCAGTATACTCTCACACAATGGAGTTTAAGGAGGGCATAGTGTACGCAAAACTTACCGCTACCTCAGAGGAAGAGAGAGTATCTCTGCTAGGTCCTACACTTCAAGGAAAATCAAATCAAAGCAATCATAAAAAAGGTAACAGAATAAAACATGTTGAATGTTAACTACATAAAATCGATTAAAGCAATGTAAAGTAACTCCACATGATTTCTAAACAATAGTTTAATAAGCTAATCATGAATCAACAGAATCTTACATAGTGGGCTTTGTTGCCTAAGCTCTCTCTCAACCATTATTATCAGGCTAAATAAAAAGTAATTCTCGAAAAAACATAGTAGAAAATCTAATAGCACATGCCTATGAAGATTGGATAGTTTTAGCTTCAAGTCTTTCAGATGCAGCTTGAGGTATTCTTGTAGAAGATCCACATCTACTAAATGACCATCCATCATATGAATACTGCAAATTTTATTTTCATCTAATCATTCTTCAGATAAAGGATCAAACATGACAAAATATGTAGATTTACTAATACTCTGTAGGTATATTGGTTTGCTGGTTAATTGTATTTATATTTTACAAAAAAAAAATTCTCACACAAAAGTGAAGTAGGGTATCTCTCAAAATTATCTAAATTGAAATTCCAATTTTTAGACCGATAGCTTAATCCAACAATAGTGTAAGCCCACCCCTTGTCTTCTATTCAGTGTTTATATCAGTTTGTATTCTTCTCTAAAATACATATTGTATTGAAATATGAAAGATCCTTATAAAAAAAGAGTTATTCCTATGAAGTCATCCACTCCAAAGTGGATCTCCAGAGGATGACACACTATACTTCTATAACGAATAAGCAGAATCAAATGCAGTTTCATATACTGCCAACAAGTGAAAAAAATGGCAGCAAAACATAAAGAATGTACTTTAACACATTAATGATTTAGAAATTACCTTCAAATCTAGATGGACAACAGGTAGATGCATTTCGATCAATTCGAAACTTATGAAAAAAACAACTAACTTGAAAATGTAGATTCTGATGTCATAATTAAGATATGATTGTTGTTATTAAAATCGCTTCTTCTCTTTGTTCTGACTAAAGCTCTTGTGCACTCTAGCACAGAAGAAGTAGAAGCATCACTCATTCTCTCTTCTCTCTCTTTCTCTAGTTTTGTGTGGCTAAAGCTCTTACGCAATCCGGCAGTGAAGCAGTAGAACATTATTAGCTTAGCCATTTGGTACTACTTTATTTTTTAAAATAATGGTAAAAAATTGTAGATTATAAGAGGTATTAACTAACATGACTACTAATTCAGCAAAAGAAAAGAAAAAGGATAAGAGTTGGTCATTAACGATACACATGCGCATAAATGATTTACTTTTCTTTAATTGTGTATTCACTATTGTTGCGCTGGTGGAAGCTGACAGGTATTCTGTCGAATTATTCGAGGTGCACCAAACATATTCGAGCATCTTAGTAACAAGTTTTATCATAAAAAATTAAAAGGTTTTAGGTAGAAATGTAAGAAGACTTACTTGGAACTGTTGGAGGCAACTAGCAGTTGCTCTGATTGGTTGAATGTTGCAGGAACCCAGTTTATCCGCAGGTTTAATTTTTTATATCAGCTAAAGAGTAATGTCTGCATTTCAAGCATAGTAAATCACAATTAAGAGAATGGTTTACTGTAAGGACGAAGATTGCATGATTGAGACAACATCTCCGAAGATGGCCGATTGTAATTTGACAGAGTTTGAACTGTGTTGAAGGCCTATACATGATAACAGATTTCACAAAAAGACAAAAGCTTCCATTAATAAATAAACTTGATAAAAAACATAAGGAAAAACACATATATGGCACGCGGGAAGGGCTCGTGCAGCTGCAGCAGGATTTGAAAAAGGAATTGATCGTGACTTTGAACCTGTTCTTTCTGAGAGTTCACTTGCAATAAGAAACTGGAAGATATTAATTAGTTAATCACCAATACAGTCAAACACTAAGTTGTGTGGAATCTTCACTTTCGATGTTGGACCAGTTGACACTTTTGAAGAGTCCAAACAACATAGGTCGAACAACCTACATTTGAGGACAAAGTACCCCTTCAAAATTAAGAAAACTAAAATAACAAAAGATTTAAGCCAAAAAAAAATACTAACAAAATTTTAAAGAAGAATTAACAATTATTATATTCACTCACAAAATCAGGTTGGAGTAGATGCCACAATAAAGAGTAATCCATTCCTGCAAATCAAATAAAATGGTAACATAAATTTAGCTATTACTTCTCCTGAAATTAAGAGTTAATAGAGGGAATGAAAGAAAAATTGCACACATGCAACTACAAGGGCTCGATTTATACCAGGCGATATATATATATATAAAATTCAAGCTTGAAACAAATCAAAGAAGAATATCTTGTTGGTTTTCCTTATCAAGGCAGCGACCTCTGTCCCTCAAATAAAGTGTGGCAATAAATTTCAGAGGGAATAAAAATTAAGGGTGTTTTCTTTCCTTTAATTACAAATTTGAAGTTTGATACTTATCTGAATGGATTTAGAATTGTTGGCGCATAGGAAAAGCTTGGTGAAGAAAAAGAACTACAAGAACAAAAGGAGAAGAAATCTGATTCTATATTGAAAGAGAAAAAAGAGCTAAGGGTTTGAATTAATTTCCTTGATGAATGAAGGAATAAGAAACATTTGGAGAAGCTAATGCATTACAATATGAAGAAGAAACGGTAGGTTTTCTTAATCGATGGGTATTCTTTAATTTGGCTAAATCAGTAATTATGAATTTTATGATATAAATAAATAGGAGATAAAGAAGAAAAAAATTTTAAAATTGGAGAAAAAAGATAAATGTCATTTCTGATCAGTTAAGCATGCCACATCAACAGGCTTATATTTCTCTTTTATATTAATATATAGACTTTATCTTATGAATTTTCTTTTACATTCTGCGTATTGTTGAAATAACATTTTGAATTTTATTTATTTTTTTAACTTGCAGGAGTAGGGTCAAATTCAAAGTCATGAAGTAGATCTACACAAAGAGAGTCTCAAAATAAAAAACAAGTGATTTGTTTTTATTTCTTTATGATTTTCTTTTTCTCGATACTTTTTTTCAGTTAATCTATAGTCATGCATCTTCTACTTTTTACACATATAAATTGTCAATATTTGTTCTATAAAATTTTAAGCTATTTTACTTACCCATAATAACAAGTTTCTCTTTGTACGTGTAGTATCTAATAGAAAAAGTATTAGCATCATTTTTTTCTATTAGCATCTTTAAAATGCAGAAAGAGCAAGAAACACATGCACATCTGATTATTTTTTTAATAAATCTATTTTATTTTTAGCATTAGAGCTTCTATTATGATTTAACTAAAATTTGTTATGATCTTTTATTGATTATATATTTTGTTCGATATCAATTTAGGATTTGAGATTCATGAAAATTAATTATTACTGAAAATTATTTAAATGCAACAGAAAATACAAAATAACAAGATGTAAATCAATGAAATTAATTAGTAGATTTAAGGTAAATCATAACTAAGATTTTTGATATTACGAAATCATGTGAATATAAATTTTTGATCTTCGGATTTTACTTTTAATTTGAAATGTGAATGAACATGTAATTTAGTGGTCACAATTCCTTGAATTCAAATATATATATAAATTAACATTATGAACTTTTTTGTAAATTATCTTTAGAAAGGAAAACCAACTATATAAATATACTTTGTGATTATTGTAGTATTCAAGTAGCTCAAAAATATATTATAAATTTAGCCTACTATATAAATATACTTTGTGATTATTGTAGTATTCAAGTTTCCTTATATATGAATAAATTTAGCCTTTGGAAATGCAATATTATTTAACATAGCTAAAACAGGTAGAAAGGATAATTATCCATTAATTTTTGAAATTAAATAAATATTGTTGAATATCTATTTTTAGTAAAGTAAATAAATATTGTTAGATAGAGGAGTATTAAACCTCTTGGTTGATTGTTGATAAATATAGGTCCTAGAATGGGTATTATGTGATACTGGATTAGAGGATACATTCTCCCACCTTTTTTATGACTGTACATACTTTAGCACAAACTGAAGGGGCTTATTGAAATGGTTAAATATCACACGGGAAACTACATGTTGAAAAACTGAAGTTAGATGGTTGGAACAAAGAGTTAAGAGTACAAGACCCAAGGGCTGCAGCGAGTGTGTTCTGATAGAGTAAAAGAGATAATAGTTTAGCTACACCTCCGAGGGGTTCATCAAGCTAAATGGAAACCACATGCTAGAGGCTCTTAATAGTTACCCGAAAAAATATAGTCATTGATACTGTTTTTTTATTCTAGGAGTGTTTCATAATTCTGAGATCTAGTTCTAGCGTACACATGAACTAGCAATTGTAAGTTGGATCACTCTAGCTCAATAAAATTCTTCTGTTTCGACCAAAAAAAATATAGGTCCGATATGACATAATATAATATAATATAATATAATATAATTTTTCATCTCAATTTATGTGATATAATTTGATTGACACAAATTTAAGAAATCAAACAAGTCTTTATTATATTTACTAATATACCTTATTAAAGTCACTTTAGTGCTAATTTTTGGTTAACGTTTCTTATTAAACGTGATCCAATGAAATTAAAATGAAAATTATATCATTAAATAATTATTAAATTAAAAAAATGATTTTTTTTGAACGAACTTAAAAAAAATATATATCAAATAAATCAAAACAGATAAATAATATAATATAATACTCCTTTCCCGGTCCCCTCATCCTAAACTAGCGCAGCATATATTCAAAAGGGTTGTTATTACTCTTATGTCTAGACAGGGATAGGTTCTCTGTGGGGCGGAGCCACCTTTCATATAGGGATTCATTCAAATTTTATTCGACAAAAAATTATATTATTTTTATATGAGTAAAAATATTGTTATGTATATATAGTAGAAGTTGAATTCCCTATTAGCTAGTTCGTATGTTTGTTTCTGAACCTCCCCATAAAAATCCTACCTCCGCCACTGAATTTACAAGTTCTACATATTCGATCTTAAAAGTTTCAGCATTACACTGGTTATACTAAAATTATGGATCGAAATTGAATTTGCTTAAAGAAATATCTATAATTTTGTATGGATCTATTTCACCAGAGGAAGAAATTCACAGTTTTATAGAGATGTAGATCTAAAGAAACAGGAGAATGACTACCTGTAATAAAACACAGGCTAATACGTTAGTAAGTATTGCTCAAGAAGAGTCCAAATTATTATTCCTTTTGTTCATTCATACTTGTGCATTTTAGATTTTAAATGTCATTGAAAGTAATAATTAATATGAAAATATATCATGATACCTATATTAAC
Organism: Capsicum annuum; assembly: GCF_002878395.1. NCBI lineage: Eukaryota > Viridiplantae > Streptophyta > Magnoliopsida > Solanales > Solanaceae > Capsicum > Capsicum annuum. The sequence continues at coordinate 113,123,803 of NC_061112.1, read as the reverse complement.
TGATAAAAATAATTTAGTGAATATATAATCATTGTTAAGGTAAAATGTGAAAAAAGAAAGATTATTGTCTTTTCTTAATATAGTAAAAGTGTTAAATAAAATTATAAACATATAGATTTGAAATAATAGACAAGTGAAAATGAACGAAAATAATACTATCTCATTAGCCACAAATTCAAGACTATCAATTGAATTCAAGGACTATTGAAGAAGAAAGAACCTGTCTAAAAGTATTTTATATATATATATATATTGGGTAATTGATATCACATAATATTTTCAACTTCTTGTGATTCAAAGAAATTATTAAACCCTTTGGCCACTGCAATTTTTCATATCAACCAATACTAAGGAACAAATTCAAACAGAATCTCCAAAATCTAATACTAACTTGTATAAACAATTAGTATTAGATTCTTGGCACTCAATAATTGTACAATATTTTAAGTAGTAATTTTGTTTGGTGAGAGACAAAGACATTTAATTGTTTCAGCAAAATAATGCCATGCAAAGCGGACCCCTACGTCACATGTGGGCTATATGTTATTCTGTCCTTTTATTCGTATATAAAACAAACTCACTTTAACCAAAAACAGATCTAGCCAAAAATAATAATATTAATAATGATTGAAAAAACTTTTTGTCTTTTCACAAATTACTGAACAAAGTCGCAAATAAGACAAGAATTTTTTTTGTTTTTTCACTAATCATTGAACAAAGTCTTAAATAAGACAAGCAAGATAACTTGAACTGTGAGCAACCTTCACCTATTCAATCTTGAATTTGGAAATTCAAGTTATCAAAAGAGTTTTTTTTTAAAAAAAAAATACTTCTTCCATTTTAATTAATGTGTTGGTATTTGATTGAACACGAAATTTAAAAAATAAGTTATGATTTTATAAAATTTACAAAATTGCTCTTCTTAAAGTCACATTAATTTTTACTTTTTAGTTGTTTTTTTTTACTAAATAAGACTCAGTAAAGATAAAATGAATATGATGTCACTAAATAGTTGTCAAAAAAGAAAATACGATATTTTTTTTGAATAAACGAAAAAAAAATATTCCACATAAATTAAGATGGAGGGAGTATAAAAAAAAAAAGGAAGCTTTTAAAAAAATTACAAAAGAAATCCGCAATACAGTTTGGAAGAAACGGGTTAAAAATGAATGTAAAGGAGTTAGCAATTTTTTTATTTTCTAAACAATGTGTCGAGTTAAAATAGGTTATCTTTTAAAACAAAATTAGAGGGAACAATTGTTTGATTTTATTTATTTAATTTAAAATTTTAAAAGATAATTTATCATTTTTATCTAGAGAAAATGACGTTTTCAGTCCCTGAGTTATTGTGTTATTTCAATTTCAATTACGCTAATATTTGACTAAGCACTTTTAATCTTCAATCAAGCAATGCTTGCTAGTTTGATCCCTTTCTAATGGATCTTATCAAATTAAGCGAAGTGATAACTATTAATAAGACACTTTTAATCTTCAATTAGCTATCTATTGTTCAAACAACTAACAATGCAAATGAAAAATTGTATGAGATATATCCAACGTGCCGTATTAATATTTATCATTCCTTTTAATTTAATGAGATCTGTTAGCCAAGGATAAAAATAACATGCATTGTTTTAATTGAAGGTTAAAAGTACTTAGTTGAATATCACAAGGACTGAAATTGAAATAACGTAATAGCTCAAGGACTAAAAGCATCATTTCACTTAATATCAAACATTAATTAATATGTGCATTATTGTAAAAATTAATCAGTCATTACATCTTAAAGGCGTGCAAGGTCCATAATAAAGTGAACGGAGGAAAAAATTGTTTACAAGATAATTGTCACAAATTAGTAATTACTTGTTTAGTTTATAAAATTAAAATAGTAGTAATTATATTTTTATTTTATTCCTAAATGGAGTTTTGTTTAAATTGTAAATAAGTTTGTAAAACTTCAAAAAAAGGAAATTCTCAAAATTAAATTAGTAATTTTTTTTTTAATATGTCTCATTTATCAATTACTTCCTCTGACTCATTTTATGTGTCACCTTTTGATCAAACATAAAATTTAAGAAATAAGTAAATTTTTTATGAAGTTTGTCAAATTATCTTTTTTAGAAAAGTAAAAAAAAAGCATTATTAAAGCTCCTCTATTTCTTTTATTTGCCAGCCCCCCTCCCCGTCCCTCTTTTTATAATCAAATGATATACATAGAGGTGTCAAAATGAATTCAAATTATGCTAATCCGCTCAATTCGTCCAATAGCTAATGGGTTGGTTCAAGATAATTTACTATTGGATAAATCTCAATCTATTAAGTTTTAATCCCTTTTAAAATGGGAAAAGGACAGAATCGACACTTCAAATTAAACTATTTTCATGTAAATGGTTATGAAATTTAAATTCCACTTTCTAGTCATTTCAATTTACTGGCTTATTCTATACCGTTTCTATACACCTTTTATATAGTTTCTATACAAATCTTATACATATAAATATTTTATACGAAAATTATACAATTTTGATACACAATTTATATAATAACTGTACATTTTTTTTTAACACATTTTATACAACAATTATATAATTTTCATACACTTTTTATATATATTTTGTACATATACATATTTTATAGAACTATACAATTTCTACACATATATCTTATATAGATACATATTCTACTTATTAATTATATCATTTTTATATAATTTAATTATTATTTCTAAACAATTAAAAAAAAAGCAGTATTTGACCAGTTAAAAAATTTATATCAAAAAAAAATTAAAATATTTTTAAAAGGGCCAAATTACCCAAGTTGAACATTGTATCAGTATTGTATATGGACTGTATCAGTATTATATATGGACTGTATATAGACTACGTGGACCAAAATGATCCAAATTGGGAAAGAATAAGAAATAGCCATAAAGTGACATTTGTTTACCTGACATTGTATGTCCAAATGCTCAAATTTGGGCTATTACTTTTTAAAAAGGTTATAGAGTGTCCTTTTCCCTTTAAAAATTGAGTTCAAAAGAGCCCAATTCAATTTTTACTTCAACCCGTTTAATAGAAAAATATTTTTTTAATGAAATTAGAAAAAACAAGCGACAATGCATTCTTCCACTCTCAAAATGACCCACCTCACCCCACCCTAACCCACTACACCACCAGCTTACCCCACCTCCACGACACTTTCATTAAATATATTATTTTTATTTCTAAAAAAAAATTGGCTTAAATTATCGACAGACACTTAAAGTTGTCCCAAAAATTCACTTAGACAGCTCAACTTAGACCTGTACCTATCAGGCCCCTAACCCACCCGAATTTTGATTCAATCTTGCCTTTTTTGCCTAATCAGCAAAAGGTATAGAGTGTGTAATACACTCGCGTGACGTGGCAAAATTGACAAATTAAAAGGTGACATGTGACATTAAATCCAATAATTATTAAAAAATAATTATAAATTTTTTTAAAAATAAAAATAAAAATTTGATTATTAAATAATAATTATAAATTTTTTTAAAAAATAAAAACCAAAATCTGATCCCCTCCCCTGCCCCCCCCCCCCACCCCATGTCCCCCTTATTCATCTTCTTCTCTATTTCGTTGTCAACCCCCCGCCCCCATGTTGGAAATCTCCATTTTTTCCGACGATTAGATTAAGAAAATAAATAAAAAATTAAATTATCTTCTCCATTGCCAAATACCATTGAGATTTCAAGATTTGGACAAAGAAATCTTAACCTCAAGATTTCAAGATATGGACAAGAAAAATGGTATCTTTCTTATACCATTGAGTGTTTAAAATGATACTCAAATACCATTGTCAAAAGTGGCCAGCTATTTTATGTTGCTTTAATACCATTGACGTCCATTTTCAGGAACGTTCATCTGATAATGCATACCTATGATTTGAACGAGCATAATGGATCACAGAATCATCCTTGGGATAGAAATGTGCCAAGACAGCGACTAATACTAGTTCTTTAGCGTCGTTTCTCTTAACAATTCGATTTCCTTGTGAAGTTGATGGAATTCGAGGAGACAAATTGATGGTCAGAGCTGATGGTTGAGTAGTGGGGGTGAGGAAAACGATGAAGGGGGGTTTCTTTTTTTAAAAAAAAAATTAAGAAGTTATAATAATTTAAAGTTATATTAATAAAATAATTTAAATATAAGTTTTTTAATTATAAAAATATATTATTTATTTTACTATTAAAAAAAATATTTTCTTAAAAGAAATTCTTACCTCAACCTCGTCCTAACCCCCGACCTCCTACCCCACACCCCTCTCCAAAAATTGAATCCTTATTTTTTTAAAAAATTAGATTTTAAAAAATATTTTTACCCCTACCTCTACCACTACTCTCAACCCACCCACCCAAATTCTCAACCCCATCCAAATTTGTTTTCTTGAGTTGAATTTACAAGGGATAAATATCAATATAATAATTTTTAGACTAAGTGAATTTAATTGGGTGGGTCAAGACCCAACTCGATTTTTACCCCAATCCAATCCATTTCAACCCAAAGTAAATTTGGGCGGGTCATGACCCAACCCAATATTCAATTCAATTCAATCCATTTAATATTTTCAATCTCAATCAAACCCGTCCATTTGACACCTATAGATATACAATTTTAGCAACATTTTAATATATACTTTTTAATCTAATTAAAAAATATTGTAATTTAAATTACTTTTTATATAATTTTTTAATATTTAAATTTTAATTTTAAAAAATTAAATTAATTTAATTTAATTTAGATTTAAATTGACTTATGAAAAATAAAGAGAGCAAATAAAAAAAATATCAAATTAAAAAGGTGATAATAATTTTTTTTAAAGGAACTAAAAGAGAAAATGTAGAACACAATTGCGACTGGGGAAATAATATAAAATGAGTGTGTGCTAAAAAGACAAATAGGACAGAGGGTCCATTAGTTTTGAGTTTTATTACTCTAAACAATATTAGGAATTGAGTTTCTTTCATCATTAAAATAATTCTGTGACATGTCAGTATGGAAATTTATATTAATTGAATATTAGAAAATTTGATTTCAATTTTTTGTTTTTGGATTGAAGATATTATGGTTCAAATTTAATTAAAATAAGTGTAGATTGGATTGAATTTTGTAAGTTTGATTGTGAATAGTTGAAATATCTACTTTTAAATTTTGATTTTTAAGCTTGTAAGGTACTATGATAATTAACACCTCAATGCATTACTCATATACTCTTTGTGGATTTCCATCTTAACTTTTTTGTGGATTTCAAACTCTTTTTAAAGACTTTAGCAAGACTTTATCAGGACAATGCGCTCTTATTCCTCCCACATTCATTTGGTAATGGGAATCCACACAGATCAGGGTTTCCGAAATATGAATCATTTGGAAACGTATTGAACTGGTTGCTACGACGAATAGGTCCAACGAGATGATTGTGTGACAGATTTAGAACCTCGAGGAAAGTTAAACTTGCCAATTCCTCTGGAATTTTGCCGGCAAGCTGGTTATATGAAAGGTCCAAAGCTTCAAGAGTGCTCATGTTCCTCATTTCAATAGGAATGTGCCCTGTGAGGTGGTTGTGAGATAAATTCAGCAGCGGAAGTGAATTCAAGTTCCCAATTAATTTAGGGATTTCCCCCTCAAACTTGTTCCTTGACAAATCGATTGCTGTGAAAATCTTCAAGATCTTGTTGAATTTGGTCTCTTGATTTTTGATCACTAACGTCATCGAATCCGCAGCACGGAGGCGTCCCGGTGACATCCAAACTTTGGTTCTTTCGTAACTTTATATAGTTTGATTTCTTTATATTATTTTGCTCCTTGTCTTTTTCTTGGTGTCAGGCCATTAGTGTGCTCTATTTTTCTTACTGTTAGTTTTGTCCTTACCTCGGTTCTGTTTTTTCTCCCTATTTGAGTTTAGTTTTGTTTCTTGATTATTTCTTCTAATTTGTGTGAGCCTTGTATTTCCTGCTGCTTCTTTGTTACTACCATTGTTTAGATTTTCTTATATTTTCTTGTAGTAGTGGTTGTGGGCGTTGATGGTCGGATAGGGTCATGTTCGAGGGGGTTGAGGCGGGGGGCTGTTGTGGGGGCGGGGAAAGAGGAAAGGGCGAGGGTGGGAGGGTGGCCAATATTTGGCCTCAGGGGCAGTAGAGGAAGACATGTGGATAGAGATGGTAGGCTGAGGGTTGGGTCTTGGAATATAGGGACTCTTCAGGGTAAGTCCATAGAGCTTGTGAAGATTCTTAGAAAGAGGAGGATTAATATGGCATGTGTTTAAGTGACCAGGTGGGTAGGGTCTAAGGCTAGGGATGTGGACGGTTACAAGCTTTGGTACTCTGGGAGCGAGAGGCGTAGGAATGGAGTTGGCATCTTAGTAGATGAAGAGCTTAGAGGTCAAGTAGTAGAGGTAAAGAGGATCAGCGATAGGTTGATGACTATTAAGTTGGTCATTGGGGGGTTTACCCTGAACGTGTGTAGTGCTTATGCGCCGCAAGTAGGCTTGGATGGGGAAGAGAAGATGCGGTTTTGGGAGGCTTTGGATGAGGTAGTGAAAGGCGTGCCTAGATCGGAGAAATTATTGTAGCAGGTGATTTCAATGGGCACATCGGAGCGTTACCGGGAGGCTTTGGTGATGTGCATGGTGGTTTTGGTTTTGGGGAAAGAAATGAAGAGAAGGCTACTCTATTGGATTTTGTGAGGTCTTTGGGCTGGTGGTGGTGAACTCGGGCTTCTCGAAGAAGGACGATCACCTGATCACCTTCCGAAGCGCGATAGCTAAGACCCAGATTAACTTTTTGTTTCTTAGTAAAGAGGATAGGGTGTTGTGTAAGGACTGTAAGGTCATCCCGAGTGAGAATCTTTTGACCCAGCATAGGCTCTTAGTTATGGATTTGGGTATAAAGAAGGATAGGAAGAGAAGGGGTGAAGAGTGTAAACCTAAAATTAAGTGGGGTGGGTTGACGCCAGTGAATGCGTGGGAGATAGGGGAGAAGTTGGCGGGAATAAGGGTGTGGGAGTGTAGGGGGAACGTGGATAGTATGTGGGATAGGGTGGCTAGGTGCATCAGGGAGAATGCTAGTTAGGTGTTGGGTGTTTCTAGGGGCTGGGCCGGGCATCATCGGGGGGATTGGTGGTGGAATAAAGAGGTTAAGAAGAAAGTGGAGACCAAGAAAGGAGCGTATGCTAAGTTGGTTGAGAGTAAGAACGAAAAAGAGAAATGGGTAAACAGGAAAGAGTACAAGTTAGCTAGGAAGGAGGCTAAGTTAGCAGTTACAGCGGCTAAGACGGCAGCTTTTGTGAGCTTGTATGCGGGGTTACAGGAGAAAGAAGGGGAAAAAAGTTGTTTAGACTCGCTAAGGCTAGGGAGAGGAAGGGTCGTGACCTCGACCAGGTGAAGTGCATTAAGGGGGAGGACGGTGAAGGACGACCACATTAAAAATAGATGGCAGTCATATTTTCATAGGCTCTTGAATGACGAAGGGGATAAAGCTATTGTGTTAGGGGAGCTGGAGCACTCAGAGGAGTGTCGAGATTTTAGTTATTGTAGACGTTTTAAGGTAGAGGAGGTTAGAGAGGCTGTTCGCAGGATGCGAAGGGGTAGGGCGACGGGGCCTGATGAGATACCAGTGGATTTTTGAAAGTTTTCTGGCGAGGCTGGTTTAAGGTGGTTGACTGGATTGTTTAACAAAATTTTCAAGACGGCGAAAATGCTCGAGTCTTGGAGGTGGAGTACTATGATCCCTCTTTATAAGAACAAGGGTGACATTCAGAGTTGCAATAACTATAGGGGTATTAAGTTATTGAGTCACTCTATGAAGATTTGGGAGAGAGTGGTCGAGGTGAGGCTGAGACGGATAGTGTCTATTTCAGAGAACCAGTTTGGATTTATGCCTGGCCGCTCGATGACGGAGGAAATTCACCTGGTACGGAGGCTGGTGGAATAGTATAGGGAAAGAAAGAAGGACCTGTACATGCTGTTTATCGACTTGGAAAGGCATACGACAAAGTCCCTAGGGAGGTGCTTTGGAGATGCTTGGAGGTGAGTGGAGTTCCGGTGGCATATATCAGAGCAATTAAGGACATGTATGATGGAGCTAAAACTCAGGTGAGGACGGAGGGAGGAGACTCAGAGCATTTCACTGTCTTGACAGGATTGCATCAGGGATCTACTCTTAGTCCCTTTTTGTTTGCTTTGGTGATGGATGTGTTGATATGACGTATTCAAGGAGAGGTGCCTTGGTGTATGCTTTTTGCAGATAATGTAGTTTTGATTGATGAGACGCGGGGATGTGTGAATGATAAATTAGAGGTGTGGAGACAAACTCTTGAGTCTAAAGGGTTCAGGTTGAGTAGGAGCAAGACAGAGTATTTGAAATGCAAGTTTAATAATGTGAGGCTGGAGAATGAGGTGGTAGTGAAGTTGGAATCGCAGGTGGTATGTAAGAGGGATAGTTTCAAGTATCTCAGGGCTGTGATTCAGGGTAATAGTGAGATTGACGAGGATGTCTCACACCGTATTGGGGCGGGATACATGAAGTGAAAGCTCGTTTCGGGGGTGTTGTGTGATAAGAAGGTGCCACCCAAGCTTAAAGGCAAATTCTACAGGGTGGCAGTCCGTCCGACTATGTTGTATGGAGCGGAGTGTTGGCCAGTTAAGACCTTCCACATTCAAAAAATGGAGGTGGGGGAAATGCGGATGTTGCGTTGGATGTATAGGCTGACTAGGGGGGATAGAGTTTGAAATGAGACTATCAGGGAGAAGGTTGGTGTGACTCCAGTAGAGAGTAAGATGCGGGAAGTCCGATTGAGATGGTTCGGACACGTGATGAGAAGAGGCATGGATGCCCCAGTTCGTAGGTGTGAGAGGCTAACTTTAGATGGTTTTAGGCGAGGTAGGGGTAGGCCAAAGGAGTACTAGGGAGAGGTAATTAGGCGGGACATGGAGCAGTTACAGCTCACTAAGGACATGACCCTAGATAGGAAGATCTGGAGGACGCGAATTAAGGCAGAAGGCTAGGGTTAATTTGGGTCGCTAGTGTAGGGAATTACTTGGTGGGGGTATTATTCTTATTATGATATCTTGTTTCATGCTTTATTACGAATCTGTTAACTTTTCTCTGTTTTCTATTACTTGTGGGTGTCGTGTTTATGTTATGCCATCTTGTTCCATACTTTACTATGTATTTGTGTAGTATTCCGTGTCTCGAACCGGGGGTCTATCGAAAACAGTCTTTCTACTTCTTTTGAGGTAGAGGTATGGACTGCGTACATCTTACCCTCCCCAGACCTCACTATGTGAGAATACACTGGATTTGTTGTTGTTGTTGTAGCAAGACTTTATCAACTTGGATGGGCCCGACGGCTAATAACTTTCTTTAATTCTCCTCCGTTCATTTATTTATTTGATATTGCATAGATCTGTTATTTTATCTTTTGTAGATATTGGCATTGCTTACGTATCCAAATTGTGTAAAGCTTCTGAGTCAAACTCCATTCCTGAATCATCGTTTGGGTCTTGGGCAAATTGATCCATGACTGAGTTGTATTCTCATTCATACTCGTCACTGTCTCCGTCTGATAATCCCAGTCTTGTTCCAATTCTAGGTGATCTTGTCTCTTCTCTTGGAATTAAAGAAATTCTGGGTCTTTGCTCTAGTGGTTCTGGATTCATTGCTCTGTCCTTATGCAATTGTTCTACTAACAACTTTTTAATTGAGTCTACAGCTCTTTTTTCTATATTTCTTTTTTCATTTTTCTTTTTTCTTAATGAAAATCCCTTCTTATTCTAAGAAGAACTTCCTTCATCTGTTGTCTGAGTGCCTGTGATTTTAAACTAGCTAGGAGTATTCTCCCTACACTTTTTGGCAAAGTGTCAGCCGTCAACGAATTAAATAAGTCTTTACCAGCTATCGTTTGAGCTAGACTAGCTGTATCATTACCTGAGACAGTAGGTATTTATGCATTTATTGGGGAACGCACACCCATTAACGGATTTGAGAAGTCTTTATCAGCTACCGTTTGAGCTGGACTAGAGGTATCATTACCCGATACAGTGGGTTTTTCCATTTTTAAAGAAGATGGAGAACTCTTTGGTTGGGTCTCATAAATTGGCTGAGTCTGTTGTGAAAGTTCAAAATGAAGAATTTTTATACGGTCTTGTAAAATACTTATATGTTCTAACATTTGTCCTTTTTCTTTTACAAGGTTTTCATTATCTTGTCTTAAAATTTCATTGGATTGATTCAGTCTTTAAAAATTTTCGGTCATAGAGGAACAATGATCACAAAATATAATTTTATCTGTGTCTTTATTAATATTATATTGAGGAATTTTTTCTGATTCTGGTCTTAAAGCTGGAGTAATAAAATAATTTGATCCCAGATTTCTCCGGGCATAGTTTAAAGTTTCTGAGAGGTCATAAAAACCTTTATAAATAAGTGTTTTATAATCTTTTAGAGTGTCCATTACCTCTATTCAAGTCTGGAACACGCCTTGCTGCTGTCCTCTGAGAACAACATAGAATTTAAACTTGTTAGAAGTATTTTTCTCAGTAAAATAGTAACTTAATGCATTTATAACTGAAATAAAATAATTAATGTCTCTTCTATTATATGCTATCCATAAATTGTCTAGTAGCTATATTTGCGGCTTGTCCACTTGCACATCTGGCTTCCATCTGAAAGTTAAGTTGGATGGTTCGTAACATACCAAAATGTGAGGTCCAAAAATTATTCTATCTAATTTTGGTTGTTCTAGCATCGTAAGTGGTCTGAAATAAGTGTTGCTTATTAGTGTCTTTAGATAGTCTTGGGATGATAAGGCTCCTACCTTGCCTTTTCCTTTTTCTGTATACATACTGAAACAAAAATTGTTAGTTGTCTTCTTTCATTATTCTACTTAATGATCTGCTAAGTTATTATCCTTTCCTTTAATATGTTCTAAAATAATATTATAAATTGAAGTAGCATCTAGGAAATCTAACCATCTCCTTTTACTACTATTCTTATCTTTTATTTTTTGATAAAACTTTACTATAGCCTCGCAGTCTGTTCTTACTAGTATTTCGGGCTTATTTAACATATAAAGTTTAAAACTATTCAAACCATAAATTACTGCTAGTGTCTCCGCATCTATGCTATTTAACTTTTCCTTTTCTTTATATTTTTCACTTGAATAAGCACAAATTTTTTCATCCTTTTTATCATTGTCTTTATTGGGTTTTGCCTTTAATATTGCTCCCCATCCTTGAAGGCTTTCGTCTATTTCAACTATGAAATAATCTGTTTCTAATGGTAATGTTAAGTCTGGGATGTCTTGTATCATGCGCTTAAGTTGTTGGACTAATTTTATGTCTTCAGTAGTAAAAATTTTTTGGCCTGTCGATCCTGTTTTAGAGTATAGTGGTCCTGCTATTTTTCCTAAATCTTTAATAAAAGCTCTAGAATAATTTAATAATCCCTGTCGATCCTGTTTTAGAGTATAGTGGTCCTGCTATTTTTCCTAAATCTTTAATAAAAGCTCTAGAATAATTTAATAATCCCAAGAATTTTTGTAAATCTTTAGTTTTGTCTAATTTATCTAGCATTTCTAAGACCTTTTTAGCTATGTGCGATTGTAATTTTATTCTACCATCTTTAATAATTACTCCTTAGAAATTAATACTATTTTCTTTCTACTTATTATCATTCCATTATCTACAAATAATTTAAAAACTCGATGTAAATGTCTTAAATGTTCTCTCATATTATTACTAAAAACTAAAATATCATCTAAGGAAACTAATACAAAATTTTTATAGTTTCTAAAAATACTATCCATTTTTAAAAAAAAAAATTGGAGGAGCCGTCTTTAATCCGAATGGCATGACCAACCATTCAAAATGTCTTTCTGGACATGTGAAAGCATTCCATTCTATACTATCTTTATGCATTTTAATCTGCCAATATCCAGATTTACAATCAAATTTACTAAATACTTTTCTTCCTTGTATTCTATTTATTAATTATGTTCTGTCTAGTAACTTATATCCCTCCATTACAGTATTATCATTTTGTCTTTTGTAATTTATTATCATTCTAACTTTTCCTCTTTTTATTTCACTATGGTTTCTTACTATGAAAGCTGCTGACCTATGTCTTGATGTAGATTTTCTAATTATTCCTAATTCTAGTAGCTCTTTTATTTGTATTTCAAAGTCTTTAAGGTCTTCATTAGTAGCCTCCATGGATGTTGTCTTTATAGTATATTCTGGATTAATTGTTTCTAATTTGCAGGTGATTTGATTGGAGTCCCAATGTTGCAGGGGGTTTTCTCCGATTATCTCTAGCTTATCTAGGATTTATATTATTTTCTCTAAGTTTTTTTGATCTTTTATTAATCCTATCTGCTGTATATCTTTCTTAAAATTATATAATTCTGTATCCATTTCTATTAAAGTATAGACTTTTTTTTATTTCTTCTACTACTAATAAATCTTGTAACTCTTCATACATTGTTGCCTTTTTATTATCATTACATGTACAATTTTCTCCTTTATCACATTCTAGTGGTATTTAGGGCTTTATTTAGCCATCTGAGTTTTCATCTGGCTTATCCTTATGAAAACGATATTTAGTTAAAGTAGGTTGTGTTTGCACTGGTGAGTGGGTGATATTACTAGCGAATGTTACCCAATTTTTTGTAACTAAACATCCTTCATTATTTTTTACCATAAAGTCTAACCCTAACACAAAGTTTGCTTTTATGTTTAAATCTCTAACTAGTATTTCACTAAGTGTATATGATGGTTGGTAGAACTTTTCACAAGTATTAATAAAACTTATTTTTTCTTTTGGTATGTAGTCTGTATAGGTATTATATGTTCCGTCCATTTGCATGAATTCTTAAGGTTTTGGCAATTTTATAATTAATTTGCTGGTAAAATTCTACTATTTAAAATGTTCCTTGTACACTCTGAATCAACTATAGCTAAAGTCTCGAATTCATAATCTTGAATTTTTATTCTGGCTAAAACTTTGACTGTACTAATTTTCTTTTCTTCATTACATACCATTCCTTCAAATGGTGCTATTATTGATTTTTTCTGTCTAACTCTATTATTTTCAGCAAATATATTTAATAATTCTACTTCAAATAGTAGTATTTTCCTTCAAATAGTATTATTTTCTAATCCTATTTCATTACATATCATTCCTTCAAATAGTATTATTTTCTAATCCTATTTCATTTATAAATTCCTCTTCTCCAGAATCTAAAGAATCAGATTTAATTATTTCTTCATCAAATACTTTCATACTTCTAATAGAGTATATACTTTCATTATCTGACATATATTCGTCTACATTTATTAAATTTTCATTTACATCTTCTATTAATTGTGCATTCCTAGATTTATTATTGATTTTTCTTGGACAAGTATTTGCTAAGTGCTCTATGCTATCGCAGGTAAAACATTCTAAATTATTTTTGTAGGTTCTACTGGTGTTATATTTTCTTAAATGTTTATCCTTATCTAGGTATGACTTCTTTGCAGTTGATCATCTTAAATAATATTTCTTCTTAGGGTGATAGTCTTTTTTATATGTCTTTCTATATTTTTTTTTATAATCTTGATCATAATGTTGTGTAGTATATATGTTATTACAAAAATCTGGATCACTTCTTTTTAATTGCTTTTGTATCTGTATATTTGTACATTTTTCTTGTAATATATCCATTACATGTTGTATTCTTTGTTCTATGGACCATGAATTGTTTGGGACCCTCAGGCATGGAATAATGTAATAGACATATGGAAAAATATAGTTGTAGCGGACTACATACAACATATACAGGGAAATCAAGAACCAGATGAAGAAATTATATATAGATATTTAGAAATAACCCCTCAAAAAGAATTAAAAGAAGCTAAAATAACTAAACCAACTAAGCTAAAAGCATGGACCTTTTTCCAACATCCCCAAGTAGACAAAGATCAAGTTTTACTAGACAAAGATCAAGTTTTACCCAAAATAGTTTAAAAAATAATGTGCTATCAAAAATAATAAATAAACCAAGAATGACTTCAAGACAATAATTAGAAGAGGTAATAGACGTAGATAAAGAAATACAATCATTCCAACAACATAAATTAAAACTGTTAAATGCTAAAACATTATATAATAAAGAAATGTTTTCAAGAGCAAAACTATATAGGCATTATAGAGAAGAACAAATGTGTGCTATCGGAGAAGATAGTTGTAGCATAAATTTAATAGGCTCAGACTCTTTAAAAGAAATTATAAAATTAAACATGAATCTTATGCACATGAGAATAATAGTAATAGGCATAAAAGGATTAACTATAAAAAATTTAGGAAATAAAGTGTAAATCACAATATATGATAATAGATGGTCAGACTCAGAAAGATCTATAATAGGAATAACTGAAGTAGACATGACTAATAATGGAGGACTTTTTTAATTGTAGTCCAGACTATATGATAAATACTTTAGAATTCGGAAAGCATATTAAAATAGGTGTACAGACTAAAGGATATGAAGAAATGAATAATGAAAATAATTTACTTATATGTGTAGCATTTATAGAAAAATTTGCCACTAAAAATAGTATAAAGTTTAACATAAAAATAGACGATGTAGTAAGTTTAATGGAAAATAAAGGTATTAAAGTACTAAAACCCCTAAAAATAAACTCAGAAAAATATTTAGGATTAGAATGGAAAGATTTACTAAGAAAGAAATACTAAAGTCAACCGATCATTTAATGTATATAAACAGTAAAGGAAAAGCTTCAGTAAGATTCACAGACTACCAGTATACAAATGAAAAAGAGACTGACGAAGAATTTGAAGAATGTAAGAATACTAATTTTATGAATATAGAAATATTAGAAGAAGGTTTTGAAGTAAATAAAGCTATAATAAAAGCAGAAACTCTTTATGAAATAAATAGCAATAGCATATTTAAATGCACAGGCTGTAAATTAGGAAACTTAGACCTTGAGAAAATGAACGAACATTTTATAAAATGTGAATTAAGAACAAATAATTGTGGTTATACACGTAAAAAGAAAATAAAAAGCTGTCAGTTTTCTGATCTTATAAAATTTGTAAATTACTTATAAAAATACCCTCAGTATGTGGTTATTCTCACAATGTTTTAGCAATAACGACAGATTAATCTGTAAATTCTTAGGGACATGAAAAGTCCGAAGAAGATGAAAAAAGGATTGTTGTTATTCTCTCGGGGTGTGATTAAAGAAGATATTGCTAAATACCTAAAACTGAAGAGAAAGAGATGAACAGGAATTTTAAAAAAAATCAAAAAACCAAAAAATACAAAAATAATATATTTTGGGAGAAAATACACTTGGACCTTTATGACTTGGATACGTATATTAGACAAAGGACAACGAAGGAGGGAGTACTGAGTAGGACTTTACACCATCATACTTTCTGCACTCATTGGGGAACGTAGACCCATTAACGGATTTGAGAAGTCTTTACCAGCTACCGTTTGAGCTGGACTAGCTGTATCATTACCCGATAAAGTGGGTTTTTTTATTTTTAAAGAAGATGGAGAAATCTTTGGCTGGGTATCACAAATTGGCTGAGTCTATTGTGAAAGTTCAAAATGAAGAATTTTTATACGGTCTTGTAAAATACTTATATGTTCTAACATTTGTCCTTTTTCGTTTACAAGGTTTTCATTATCTTGTCTTAAAACTTCATTGGCTTGATTCAATCTTTTAAAATTTTTGGTCAAAGAGGAACAATGATCACAAAATATAATTTTATCTGTGTCTTTATTAATATTATATTGAGGAATTTTTTCTGATTCTGGTCTTAAAGCTGGAGTAATAAAATAATTTGGTCCCACATTTCTCCGGACATAGTCTAAAGTTTCTGAGAGGTCATAAAAATCTTTATAAAGAGGTATTTTATAATCTTTTATGGCGTCCATTACCTCTATCCAAGTCTGGAACACGCATTGCTGCTGTCCTCTGAGAACAACATAGAATTTAAACCTGTTAGAAGTATTTTTCTCAGTAAAATAGTAACTTAATGCATTTAGAACTGAAATAAAATAATTAATGTCTCTTCTATTATATTCTATCCATAAATTGTCTAGTAGATATATCTGCGGCTTGTCCACTTGCACATCTGGCTTCCGTCTGAAAGTTAAGTTGGATGGTTCGTAACATATCAAATTGTGAGGTCCAAAAATTATTCTATCTAATTTTGGTTGTTCTAGCATCGTAAGTGGTCTGAAATAAGTGTTGCTTATTAGTGTTTTCAGATAGTCTTGGGATGATGAGGTCCCTTCCTTGCGTTTTCCTTTCCCTGTATTCATACTGAAACAAAAATCGTTAGTTGTCTTCTTTCATTATTCTACTTAAATGATCTACTAAGTTATTATCCTTTCCTTTAATGTGTTCTAAAACAATATTATAGATTGAAGTAGCATCTAGAAATTTAACCATCTCATACTACTACTATTCTTATCTGTTATTTTTTTATAAAACTTTACTATAGCCTCGCAGTCTGTTCTTACTAGTTTTTTGGGCTTATTTAATATATAAAGTTTAAAACTATTCAAACCATAAATTACTGCTAGTGTCTCCACATCTATGCTATTTAACTTTCCCTTTTCTTTATATTTTCCACCTGAATAAGCACAAATTGCACAAATTTTTTCATCCTTTTTATCACTGTATTTATTGGGTTTTGCCTTTAATATTGCTCCCCATCCTTGAAGGCTTCCGTCTGTTTTAACTATTAAATAATCTGTTTCTAATGGTAATGTTAATTCTGGAATGTCTTGTATCATGCGCTTAAGTTGTTGGACTAATTTTATGTTTTCAGTATTAAAAGATTTTTGGCCTGTCGATCCTGTTTTAGAGTATAGTGCTCCTGCTATTTTTCCTAAATCTTTAATAAAAGCTCTAGCATAATTTAATAATCCTAAGAATTTTTGTAAATCTTTAGTTTTGTCAAATTTATCTGGCATTTCTAAGACCTATTCGTTAATGGGTGTGCATTCCCCAATGAATGCAGAAAGACCTACCGTATCGAGTAATGATACAGCTAGTCCATCTCAAATGGTAGTTGGTAAATACTTATCAAATCCACTGACGATCGACACTTTGCCAAAAAGTGTAGGGAGAATACTCCCAGCTAGTTTTAAAACCACAGGTACTCAGACAACAGATGAAGGAAGTTCTTCTCAGAATAAGAGGGGATTTTCATTTAGAAAAAACAAAGATGAAAAAAGAAATATAGAAAAAATAGTAGTAGACTCAATTAAAAAGTAGTTAGCAGAACAATTGCCTAAGGAGATAGCAAAGAATCCAGAACCACCAGAGCAAAGATCCAAAATTTCTTTAATTCCAAGAGAAGAGACAAGATCACTTAGAACTGGAACAAGATTGGGATTATCAAGCAGAGACAGTGACGAGTATGAACAAGAATACAACTCAGTCATGGATCAATTTGACCAAGACCCAAATGCTGACGATGATTCAGGAATGGAGTTTGACTCAGAAGCTTTACACAATTTGGATACATAAGCAATGACGATATCTACAAAAGATAAAATAACAGACATATGCAATATTAGATAAATAAATGGATGGAGGAGAATTAAAGAAAGATATTAGCCGCCGGGCCCACCCAAGTTGATAAAGTCTTTCTAAAGTCTTTATGAAAGACTAAAAGATGTACCATAGAGAGAAAAAAAGCAAGAAAAAATCAAGAGTGAGAAAGTTCTCTAGTTTTTTTCAGTTCTTAGTTTCTAAAGTTTGTAAGTTACTTCGAAAAAAAAAAGAGTGTGTGAAAAGTGTGAAAAGTTTTCTTAGTTCTTCATTTTTCGGTAGCTGTCAAGTTTTCAGGGGACTTCCGAAAGGGAAACCTCACTTCTTCCTTAAGACATGTAAGTAGTAGTTACATCGGTCTTTGTATTTTTTTTTCCCAAGTTTGTAAATCATGTTTGAATTAATCAAGTTTATATTTTTCTTCACACGTGTTTTATTATTATTAAGATTCGGATCACCGGCGATTTTCCGCCAGTTTTCTGATCTTGTAAAATTTATAAATTACTTATAAAAATACCCTCAGTATATGGTTATTTTATCAGTGTTTTAGCAATAACGATGGATTGATATGTAAATTCCTAGGGACTTGAAAAGTACGAAGAATATGAAAAAAGGACTGTTGTTATTCTCCCGAGTTGTGATAAAAGAAGATATTGCTAAAATCCCTAAAAATGAAGAGAAAGAGATAAACATGGTATCAAGTGGTTGTTGTACATGTAATGATAATAAAAAGGCAACAATGTATGAAGAGTTACAAGATTTATTAGTAATAGAAGAAATAGAAAAAGACTGTTACAAGATTTATTAGTAGTAGAAGAAATAGAAAAAGACTATAATTTAATAGAAATAGAAACAAAATTATATAATTTTAAGAAAGGTATACAACAGATAAGAGTAATAAAAGATCAAAAATATTTAGAGAAAATAATACAAATCATAGATAAGCTAGAGATAATCGGAGAAAAACCTCAGCAATATTAGGACTCCAATCAAATCACCTGCAAATCAGAAATAATTAATCCAGAATATACTATAAATACAGCATCCATAAAGGCTACAAATGAATACCTTAAAAGTTTTATCAAAATATAAAAGATAAGAATAGTAGTAAAAGGAGATGGTTAAATTTCCTAGATGCTACTTCAATCTATAATATTGTTTTAGAAAACATTAAAGGAAAGGATAATAACTTAGCAGATCATTTAAGTAGAATAATGAAAAAAGACAACTAACGATTTTTGTTACAGTATGAATACAGGAAAAGGAAAAGGCAAGGCAGGATCCTTGGGTTTATCTATTATTATTATATATCTATCTTTATTATAATCACTTGTCTATTTTATTTATCATCTGCTTATATTACCTATTATTATTTATCTAGCTAACCACTTTTCTATTTTATTATCTGTCTATATTACCTATCTATCTAACTATATTACTACTCACCTGTATATCTTATATCTAGTTACTATTTATTATTTTTGTTATTATCTTGGGTTTATCTATTATTATTATATATCTGTCTAGGTTTATTATAAAATCTGTAATGATATTTAATTATGGATTTTCTCCATGTAATGTATGTTCTCCGTTGTTAAAATTACTTCTAATAAGAAAATTATCTTTAAAACGTCTGTATTTCTTTTTAGCTGAGATTGTTAGATCTAAATATTCTAGCTTCTTTAAATTATCTATATTTACACTACTATTCTTTATCCCAACGAGGGTGTATTGTTACTACACTGTTTTCTAGCTGTTTTCATTCTAAAATTTCTGTAGTCTATACAATATCTAATACTTTCCAATCTACACTTTAGCAAACTAATATGATTTTTGCAATTTACTAAATTTATAAAATCTGAAATAATGATTGCTTCTAGTAATTCTGTAGTTTCTATTATTTCTATTTGATTTATTAGTCTTTGTTCTATTCTTAAAATATCATTTCTTTGTCTTATTTCTTTATATAAATAATTATATTCTCTTTGTATTTGGCTCGCAAAAGGATGCATTTTCATGTATTTTTATCCTAAAGAAATAATTACTTGGTCACAACGTCTCTTATAAAGACTTATTCTTTTATTATGATTAGATATGTCAATATTAATTTCCTGTATTTCCCAACTTATTTCACTTATATATTCTTTGAATAATTCTGATTGTGAAGTGTCTATACATTTTAATAAATCTAAATAAATACTTAAAAATATTTCTAGTTCTTCTTTCTCTGTCATTTATTTTATTTCTTCGTTTAAAAACCAATATCTTAGTCGTATATCATTAGCAAAAGGGTGTCTTTTCATTTATTATTATTTCTAGTCTTAAGATGTTTTATTAAATAATATTCTAATTCGGATATTGTAGTAATTAGTTTATCTAAGGTTACAGGGTCTACTTTTGTAGTACTAATTTTTTCATATTCTATGTATAAATAATACAAATTATTTTTGATTTCTTTTAATGGTTATGTATTTTTAGGTGGTATATTCATTAAGCCAAATAAAAAGAGTGCATATCTCTTAAAATCGTATCTACCCAAAGCTCGTGGTTAATATAAGCTATTTGTTCTCTAACTTCTCTTAATCTATTATCTATCTCTTGTAATTCAGTCCAAACTTCTTCTCTAGATTGTGGAGAAAGTTTGAATAATTTAATACTTAATTACCTATAACACCAGTAGAACCTACAAAAATAAACTAGAATGTTTTACCTGCGGTAGCATAGAGTACTTAGCAAATACTTGTCCAAGAAAAATCAATAACAAATCTAGGAATTCACAATTAATAGAAGATGTAAATGAAATTTAATAAATGTACACGAATATATGTCAGATAATGAAAGTATATACTCTATCAGAAGTATGGAAGTATTTGAAGAAGAAATAATTAAATCTGATTCTTCAGTTTCTGGAGAAGAGGAATTTATAAAAGAAATAGGATTAAAAAAGACAAACCCAAACTATTATGATTTAGTAAATTTGATAGAAGAATGTGAACATGAATTTGAGGAAGGAAAATGATTAGAAAGTAATCAGTGTCGTTTTTGTAAATGGTTTCCAAGTGAGAACAAAAGGGGAAAATGTAGAAAATGTTACAAGGAAGGATGCATAAAATATATAGAAAAAACCAACGCACACCCATTAACGGATTTGAGAAGTCTTTAACAACTACCGTTTGAGCTGGACTAGCTGTATCATTACCTGATACAGTGGGTTTTTTCATTTTTAAAGAAGATGGAGAACTCTTTGGCTAGGTCTCATAAATTGGCTAAGTTTGTTGAGAAAGTTCAAAATGAAGGATTTTTATACGGTCTTGTAAAATACTTATATGTTCTAACATTTGTCCTTTTTCTTTTACAAGGTTTTCATTATCTTGTCTTAAAACTTCATTGGCTTGATTCGATTTTTTAAAATTTTTGGTCATAGAGGAACAATGATCACAAAATATAATTTTGTCTGTCTTTATTACTATTATATTGAGAAATTTTTTGTGTTTCTGTTCTTAAAGTTGGAGTAATAAAATAATTTGATCCCAGATTTCTCCGGACATAGTCTAAAGTCATAAAAGCCTTTATAAAGAGGTGTTTTATAATATTTTATGGCGTCCATTACCTCTATCCAAGTTTGGAACACGCCTTGCTGTTGTCATCTCAGAACAACATAGAATTTGAACCTGTTAGAAGTATTTTTCTCAATAAAATAGTAACTTAATACATTTAGAACTGAAATAAAATAATTAATGTCTCTTCTATTACATGTTATCCATAAATTGTCTAGTAGACATATCAACGGCTTGTCCACTTGCACATCTGGCTTCCATCTGAAAGTTAAGTTGGATGGTTTGTAACATACCAAATTGTGAGGTCCTAAAATTATTCTACCTAATTTTGATTGTTCTAGCACCGTAAGTGGTCTGAAATGAGTGTTTCTTATTAGTGTCTTTAGATAGTCTTGGGATGATGAGGCTCCTGCCTTGCCTTTTCCTTCCCTGTATTCATATTGAAACAAAAATCGTTAGTTGCCTTCTTTCATTATTCTACTTAAATGATCTGCTAAGTTATTATCCTTTCATTTAATGTATTCTAAAACAATATTATAGATTAAAGTAACATCTAAGAAATTTAACCATCTCCTTTTACTGCTATTCTTATCTTTTATTTTTTGATAAAACTTTATGATAGTCTCGCAGTCTGTTCTTACTAGTGTTTCGGGCATATTTAATATATAAAGTTTAAAACTATTCAAACCATAAATTACTGCTTGTGTCTCCGAATCTATGTTATTTAACTTTCCTTTTTCTTTATATTTTCCACTTGAATAAGTACAAAATTTCCATCCTTTTTATCACTGTATTTATTGAGTTTTGCCTTTAATATTGCTCCCCATCCTTGAAGGCTTCCGTCTGTTTCAATTATTAAATAATCTGTTTCTAATGACAATGTTAAGTCTAGGATGTCTTGTATCATGCGCTTAAGTTATTGGACTAATTTTATGTCTTCAGTATTAAAAGATTTTTGGCCTTTCGATCCTGTTTTAGAGTATAGTGGTCCTGCTATTTTTTCTAAATCTTTAATAAAAGCTCTAGCATAATTTAATAATTCTAAGAATTTTTGTAAATCTTTAGTTTTGTCTAATTTATCTGGCATTTCTAAGACCTATCCTTTAATGGGTGTGCGTTCCCCAATGAATGCAGAAAGACCTATTGAATCGAGTAATGATTAGCTAGTCCAGCTCAAACAGTAGCTGGTAAAGACTTATCAATCGTTGACGGTTGACACTTTACCAAAAAGAGTAGGGAGAATACTTCCAGCTAGTTTTAAAACCACGGGTACTCAGACAACAGATGAACGAAGTTCTTCTCAGAATAAAAAGGGATTTTCATTAAGAAAAAAGAAAAATGAAAACATAAATATAGAAAAAATAGTTGTAGACTCAATTAAAAAGTTGTTAGCAAAACAATTGTCTAAGGAGATAGCAATGAATCCAGAACCACCAGAGCAAAGACCTAGAATTTCTTTAATTCCAAGAGAAAAAACAAGATCACCTAGAACTGGAACAAAACTGGGATTATCTGACGTAGACAGTGACGAGTATGAAAGAGAATACAACTCAGCCATGGATTAATTTGCCCAAGACACAAACGCAGACGATGATTCAGGAATGGAGTTTGACTCAGAAGCTTTACACAATTTAGATATGTAACCAATGACGATATCTAAAAAAGACAAAATTACAGACATGTGCAATATCAGATAAATAAATAGACGAAGAAGAATTAAAGAAAGATATTAGCCGTCGGGCCCACCCAAGTTGATAAAGTCTTACTAAAGTCTTTATAAAAGATTTGAAATCCACAAAAAAGTTAATATTTGAAGTCCATAAATGCCTATATATACCCCCCCCCCCCTTATGGAATACTAAAATATGTACCAAAGAGAGAGAAAAAAACAAGAAAAAAAATCAAGAGTAGAAAGTTCTCTAGTTTTCTTAAGTTCTTAGTTTCTAAAGTTTGTAAGATACTTAAAAAAAAGAGTGTGAAAAGTTTTCTTAGTTCTTCATTTTACGATAGCTGTCAAGTTTTCTGGGGACTCCCGAAAGGGAAACCTCACTTCTTCCTTAAGACATGTAAGTAGTAGTTACATAGGTCTTTGTATTTTTGTCCCAGGTTTGTAAATTATGTTTGAACTAATCAAGTTTATATTTTTCTTCACATGTGTTTTATTATTATTAAGATCCGGATCACCGACGGTTTTTCGCCAGTTTTTTGATCTTGTAAAATTTGTAAATTACTTATAAAAATACTCTTAGTATATGGTTATTCTCTCAGTGTTTTAGCAATAATGATGGATTAATCTGTTAATTCCTAGGGACTTGAAAAGCCCGAAGAAGATGAAAAAGGACTGTTGTTATTCTCCCGGGGTGTGATTAAAGAAGATATTGCTAAAATACCTAAAACTGAAGAGAAAAAGATAAATAGGGTATCAAGTAGTTGTTGTACATGTAATGATAATAAAAAGGCAACAATGTATGAAGAGTTACAAGATTTATTAGTAGTAGAAGAAATAGAAAAAGACTGTTACAAGATTTATTAGTAGTAGAAGAAATAGAAAAAGACTATACTTTAATAGAAATGGATACAAAATTATATAATTTTAAGAAAGGTATACAATAGATAAGAGTAATAATAGATCAAATAGACTTAGAGAAAATAATACAAATCCTAGATAAGCTAGAGACAATCGGAGTAAAACCCCTGCAACATTGGGACTCTAATCAAATCACCTGCAAATTAGAAATAATTAATCCAGAATATATTATAAATACAGCATCCATAAAGGCTACAAATGAAGACCTTAAAAGTTTTATCACAAAATAAAAGAGAAGAATAGTAGTAAAAGGAGATGGTTAAATTTCCTAGATGCTACTTCAATCTATAATATTGTTTTAGAGCACATTAAAGGAAAGGATAATAACTTAGCAGATCATTTAAGTAGAATAATGAAAAAAGACAACTAACGATTTTTGTTTCAGTATGAATACAGAGAAAGGAAAAGGCAAGGCAGGAGCCTTGGGTTTATCTATTATTATTATTATATATCTGTCTTTATTATAATCACTTGTCTATTTTATTTATCATCTGCTTATATTACCTATTATTATTTATCTAGCTAACCACTTGCCGATTTTATTATCTGTCTATATTACCTATCTATCTAGCTATATTACTACTCACCTATATATCTTATATCTAGTTGCTATTTAATATTTTTGTTATTATCTTGGGTATATCTATTATTATTATTATATATCTGTCTAGGTTTATTATAAAATCTGTAATGATATTTAATTATGGATTTTCTCCTTGTAATGTATGTTCTCCGTTGTTAAAATAACATCTAATAAGAGAATTATCTTTAAAACTTCTGTACTTTTTTTTCAATTGGTATTGTTAGATCTAAATATTATAACTTCTTTAAATTATCTCTCTTTACACTACTATT